>NW_022280055.1:3599839-3621175 GCF_004355925.1 Anarrhichthys ocellatus | reverse complement strand
CACACATATATATATATATATATATATATATAAATATACACACACATATACATATATATATACACACATATACACATATATATATATATATATATACACACACACACACACAAGTTCGGAAATGAAGCAGGATTAACTCTAAACAGATAGATGTCTAACACAGAAGATCACGGTTCAGCTGCAGAAACACGTGTACAATAATACCATCACTACACTATGTAAATGTGCATCCGCTCGTATCCAATGACTACATTGCTTTTAGTGTAGTATCGCACAGCTGTGCAAACCCACCCACAGTCACTGAGGATCTAACTGTGGGAATTAGAGGGAAACCCTCGGTGATGAGGCCTCTTGTAGAAGTAATACAGATCATAAAACTGAAAGAGTATTTGAATGAAATGTAGTGCAGTGAACAGCAGGAAATTCACACAGAAAAGGTTTTCCTCTGAAAGCTGCTTACAATCTCGGCAGCTGTTTTTTCACAGCTGCATCACTAACTTAACTTAATACTTGCATTCATACCCTTTACTTTGATTACGCTGCAATTATTTATTGTCCTGCTGATAAAAGTTTCCCATATCCTACTGAACCGAACACCAAACATTGTCATATATACTGTACAATTGTACATTTATATTTCAACATTTGGGAAATGATATTCTCCTCAGTGGCTTACAAATGAAGTACAATCCAAGCCACAGTAGATCTAGAAGAGGTCATTCAAATGTTCACTTAACACAAGTGCCACATATTTGCAGGTGCACTTCTTTACCATTATATTAATACACGTGTGAATTGAGTGGCATTTAAAATGTATGTTTTTCTTCACAGTATCTCTTGAAAATAATACATATTCTTTTCCACAGGAACTTATTACATCCTTTAAAATCTCCAAGAATCCCTTATTGTATTGTAATGTAAAAAGTATAAATATGTTGTATGTGAACATCAGCAAAGCCTACTGGTGATATCTTTTATATACTCATGTGATCGAAAGCCCTGCAATAAACCCAAACTATTTTACTTTAAGGTCATTTTGGAGGCTGCAGTTTTCAGTTATATAATAATAATAATAATAAGTATAACGGTGTTAATATTCAGTCCACCCTACTTGATATGAATATTAATGAACTCCTAAACTTGCCAGTTCAAGAACTAAAATGCTATTTAAAGTAACAGCACCACTTCAGGTCCATTTGAAGTACTGCATTGAACTAATTGAATCTATTTCAATGCATTTTGATGTACTCATTGATGGCCACCTCCTACTCAGCCTCCAGTTAACCTTCAACATTTAACAAAGCCGAGTCTTCTCTGGTTCTGTATTTGAAAAGGACCCTTCTCAAGTGGCACCAGGGGAAGGGAAGCTATTTCATGAAACACTAATGTGTTAAAAAAAAGCATTCATCCTATAATGACAGTCAACGATTCTTCACATGTGATCATAGAATGGGCTTTATGTTGAAACAGTTTTAAATTGACCCTGCTTTGTGTTGGCTCAAGCTCTTCTCAGATTCTGTCTTTCGCCTCCATTACTTGTTGTACGTCAACATAAAAACAAGTTCATGCAACTGCGTATTCATGCAACTGCGTATTCATGCAACGGTGAAAGCTTCTATAAAAACAGCTGTATTTTCTTATATTTTTTTTGTATACACAGCAGTGGAGCCAGATAACAAGACATAATCATCACAATGCAACCCAGCGACTATGAGCATAAGTGAAGGCATCTCATTGACATGCTGTTGAGGGAGACCAATTGAGCAGTCAATACGCTGACAAGATAGCGAGGTATTGAACATGCAAACAGTTCTAATCATGAGTGTTCAGATGAAGAGAAAGTATACTTAATCATCTTCGTCTTAGAGCTGTGTAGAAGCCTTTCAAGACACAAGTGATAATCACAGCGTCTTTAAATACAGACTTAGACATAAGTAATGTTCCCTAAATTGCATAGGAAGTTGGTTAATTTTTATTTTAATAGATTTAAAAGGAGACAATTTCTTTCATTGAACGCTTCTTAAAAAGTTGAATGACTGTTAATGGTGTGCCAAATAAAATAGCACTTCTGCAGCAGAGGGAAGCTTAAAAGATGATAAATCTTGATCGTGGTCTTCCAGTGAAAAGCCCTGAAATGAGCGCCGCAGAGCCGAGAGCGGATGCTTTCACAGGCCGAGTTCAACAGTGTGCTGATGAAAGGAAGCAATCACTGTACAGTGCATGCATTAATGACAAGATTGTCAGCCCTCCTTCATTTTGAATGTATTTCATTCCTCCTTGAATCACAGCCAATTACTCCTACGTAAGAAAAGTCAGCTTCAGTGTCATTTCATAGTGACTGTCAATGCCAGTGATGAGGAGTTCTTAAAAGCTTTAAGGGCATCAGATCGGTGTTATCTTGGTGACGAGGTGTGTGTGTGTGGTGCACCTGTAGCAAAATGGAAGACATCAGCAGATAACGTAGTTACATTCAGAGAATCCAATGTATCATATGGAGTTATTCTTTTGTTTGTCTCATCGTTATTTCTTTACTCATGAACACATTTGCATATGATACGTTATAAAGGAGCTATTTGGAAACAAATGTTTTAAAAGGTGAAGGTGACATTTTTTTCCCTCACTTAGCTGGCTTTGTATACATTATGAACACATGGAGGTGCACACTATTCGAATATACAAAATACGAATTTGCGCGTGGAAAACCACATTGTTTCAATGGCTACACATATCACTTGTATGTCTGGCCTTTCGTAAAACGTTGCCTGGACACAACTGACTCACTGACCAGCACCATTCTGAAGACGACATTGGACACACAGTACGACCCATATGTTGTTATTCCTCTGGCTCAGTGTAGAACACTTTACTGGTGCCGTTTGCCGTCATTGTGCAACATGTATTGTACACCGAATCTCACAGCTGATTTTAAGTGACTTGAAAGTGTATGACTTCCGACAAAACATTGTAGGCCTTCTGAACCTCATGTTGATTACTGTCCGTTACTGTGAGTTATGACAAAAACAAAGAATCCCTTTTTCCTGACTTCATGCATCTTGGGGAGACTAAACCATCACGGGAGCTGGTTAAAGACGCATAATAGCCAAGACGCATGCGTAAGCTTTACTCCGCCAAAGTAAAGTAAGTTAGTAAGCAGTCCATAAAAAAAACTATATTACACAACATAGGGTCTGCCACTGTGGTAATGGCAGCTTTAATTGTACTAGAATTACCCTGAAATTAGCTGTGATTCTCCCTTTTGCGTAAAAGCAGTTCCAGTGATTTACAAAGGTGAGCCGCGTTTATCTGTTCCCTGGCCACTTCAACATTATTATGTATTAGTGAGGGCGTGGCGTGACTCAGACTTCATGAAGACGATAAAAGTTTTATCTTGCATGCAGTCCATAAATGCAAATCATCCACTGTGTGTATGTGTTAGTTTATGGATAGTTATTAGCTTGCAAGCTGTTAACTGATAAAGTGCAAAAGATTACCCTGATTTGAAACCAAAGACTCAAATATAGACAATCAAGAAACAGAGAATGCACCCTTGATGACTTGTTTATCTATTTTTTGTGGCTAGACACATTTATTTCATAAAATTTTAAATCTTTATTCATTAACGTTTTTTCTTTTAAATGTTTTACTTTTTAACAAATGTCAGTAAATTCCCAGTAATACTCTCATGCCTTAGTCATCAGCAAGTTTCTTTAAAATGACAATATTGGCCGAGATATATTATCAAGGTGAACGCCATGTTCTCATTGTGCTACTAGAAGGTAGAAAGTCCAGAATACAAGGCACATCTGCAGCTACCCAGTGAACCTCGGCTCACCCTTTCCAGTTAAGATGTTGGGTTCGGAGGTCATGGCTCTGCAGTACTGTCTCCGGCAGATCTCCATCCAGCTGTCCTTGCTCTTTAAGTCTTTGGATAATGGCAGAAATGTACCGATCTCAGAGTCTGTATGGGAGAGAAAAAACCTATAGATAAAGAAATCACAATAATGCACCTTGACCATGGCAACTACATCAATGTTCCTCTTACCCTGTGAGTCATGGTGGATCTGTGGTGGGTCCAAAGTGTAGCAGTCAGGTGGAGGATAGCTTGAAAACATGGGCCAGGGGTAAGGATCTTCCCCCTGAAATAAGCAGATAAATAAATATGATTGACCATGTTGGACACCTCATTACACCCTAATGCAATTATTGCAAATAACCTACAAGATTACTCATGTTTGCATTGTTGTCTTTGATTTGTTTTTGCACCACTCAGAGCAGATAAATGCTTTGGCTGTTTATGAGTTTGCTGGGCTATTGATGTGTCATTTTGTTGGATTGTTAGTATTAGTTTGTAATTTAAAAACATTTCAAACAGGGAAGGACAGTTAAACAGTTACTTGTAGATCAATTAATTAAGGAGTAATCGTTTAGCGCAGAGCTGGCAGCTGTTGTCAAATGTGTTTGTATGTGTATGCCGTTTCATTTGTTTCCTCCTTTCTATCTTTATTTTCTCCCTCCCTTCCTTCCTTTGTAGCCCACGGCCATTTAGTCAAGCATTCATTACGCTTGTCATATCTTTGTTAAAAGTACTCCAACTACTGAGCCATAGCTCAACATGTGACTTGCCAAAATAGTATGCTGTAAATGTTTATGGGGTTTAGAAAGCAGGTCTGTTTATCCAATTGTCTGTGCCCTCGGCTCATAATAATCCCTGCTGGTATTCGAGTCTGCCTCTCAGGTGATGTGCTGCTCTAACGACATTAGAAGGATATGCACAGAGCCCTGTATGGTGGTAAGTTGCTGATGATTGCATAGAATCCTTATACAGCTTTGGAACTCTGCTGCTATTGTAGGTAGTAGTGTTGCATTCAACATGATTTGAGGTACTTAACTTATTTGGTATCCAACCAAATTCAAAGATACTTTGATACTACTGAAAGCTATCAGGATTATAATACTGTAGGAAGTAAACAGCGGAGTGGCACCTACAATCCTGCACAGGACACAGTGTGACTGTATGACATTTTTGGTCATAATGTTTACTGGTGAATGCGCCCTTTTTTTGTATATCTAACAGTTTTTATAAAAACATAAATTACTGCCTCACGGTCGGATACGTCTGCCAACCAGTCGAGATGCAGTTTACGTCCATATTTTACCAAAATGTCATCATTTCATCATTTTATCCCATCAGACATTTGTGTGGAATTCATATAAATAGCAAATTAATTATTTATGGTCAAAAGCATGTTTTAGGAGGTCACAGTGACCTTGACCCTTGTCCACTAAATTCTAATAGTTCATCCTTGAGTCCAGGTGGACGTTTGTTCCCTGCAGGTGTTCCTGGGATATTGAATTCACAAAAATGGGACATAAGGACGGAAGGACACGGCCGTTACCGACACGAAGGCATTAGAACATGACCATGTCTGTGGAGCCATCTCTGCATATTCTAGTCCCATGCAGCGGTACAAGAAATCTAACGGTTTAGCTATTTACAAATGTAATTGTTGAATTAATTATTTAAGATGTTTCTTATGGCATTCATTCGGTCTCCTTGTAGGCGGTAAATATTCTGACAGCCACTTTCAAATGCCGGCATAGCCATTGTTTTTAACACAATGGCACTTCTCATTTCTCATCAAGAGTGGATTCATTTTCCTTGTTTCGTAAACTTCACACAAAATCAGCACTAATTTAACAGCTTTCTGGTCCCTGTACAGGTGACAGGAGAGAAGACTAAAACAGACTTGTGAAACACAAAGGAAACACTCCCTAAACTGATTTACGCCTCTCCTCTTTTGAAGTCTGTCATATCCTTTCCTTGACCTCTTTATAATTTAGTTTTCCGTTAGTGTTCAGCATAACCAACAACTAAATATTTTAAATTTATCCCAAAACATGTTGAGTAAATAAATGTGCCGGCTGCAGACTTGTATCAATCAGTGGAGCTGTTCAAAGATGCCATCAGTAGTGAAGTGTTAATATGTCTTCCCGAACAATACGTAGGAAAACGTCATTTTACCAAACCAAAATAAATGCCTGAGTGCGTGCTCTATTGACCAACACAGTTGAGTCCACAGATCTTCCTGCATCTGGTGCCATAAGTTGCAACGGTGCCATAGTTGTAGGCATGGAAGAACGACCGGCTATTTCGCCTCGTCTTTATCCGGGTAGCCAGGGGGTTCGCTCTAGAGAACGCTCAAAAACAGAACTTCCTAGTTCTCTTCCCTCGTATTGAAAACTAGCTTGATTTCCAACAGCAAAAATGGCATCCCAAAAATATGAGTTATGGACGAGGATACGTTTTACAGTGTTTTAGCTGACATGAATATTCTGCCGCATTTATGAGAGTCAGAGTATACAGCTGAAGTACTGCAGCGTAGAGCGGCCTATAGGCTGCAAGCTGTGCAGGAGGATATGGCCGGCAGGGACACTGTGTCAGAAGCTTGCACGTAAATCCTGCTACACGTAGGCACCGTCAGCACAGCTCCGCAAGCAGAAAACTCTGCTTTCTCGGTCAATACAGCACTCACTGAGGAATTTATTGCTTCAATTGACCACACTTACTGTCAACACTGATTGGGCATCCATGTATGTCGAATGTGGCGAATTTTCCCATCAAAAGTCTTTGGATACTGAAATGTCTACAAAATTACGGTTGACCTCAGCCTCACAGAAATGTTTTACTCAGGGGCCCGGCCTTTGTGTACCGTGTGGAACCACAAGTTGAGTGATTTTTACTGACCACAGTATGTCAAGTGAAGCTATGTAAATGAGTAACGATGTTAAATTATGTTATGTTCTGTAGGTGACGTTAGAAGCGTACTTATTTTAAGCCAACCCAAAAAATTATGTTTTTTCTAACCCAGTGGTTTTGTTGCCAAACCTAACCGCCTCCGTTTCACAGTGTTAACCAGGCACGAACGTTTTGCGTAAAGATACTGGCAGATTTGACTGGCCAAAAACAGTCAATAGATGGAATCATAGATGTACAAATCAAAAACCAGGTGACAATAGTAGAGCACAGCTGACCTCTTGAAGGGATCGAGGAGGAAGCTTTCTCTCAGACGGTCCTCCGACCACACCGACGCGAACCAGCACGTGATTCCTCTCCACTGATAAGTTGTCTATGATTAACTCCCTGAGAAGGCTTTTAAAAAAGGGGATTAGACAAAAATTTAAGTGTAAGAGGTGGTACAAAAGAACAGAAGTAAACAAGAAAACTTACAATGGCCTCAGGCCCTAACGTATTAAACGTTCATGCACTGACATTTGTGTGCTACGGCATCTCTGCAAGATGACAGAATGAGAAATACATTTAAAGAAAAAGGACATTGGGCCTGTTTTAGAATATAATACATGTCCGTCTTATTCTACATGTATATTGTAATATTTTTGGTACACAAGGTCATGCTAATTGATATACCATCCAGCTCACTAACACGTCGAAACTTCCCCAACGTATTGAACCTCGCATAACTTTCTTTGAAAAGTCTTCTAAAAGACTTTGTGCAGCGTTTGAAGCCTCTGGATGACTGTGTCATTACTGCTAGACAAGTAAGAAAATAAAGAGGGAGGGTTTCAATGCTTCGAATTTTAGATAAGATCATAGAATAGCCCAATTACAAAAGCACTTTAGGGTCGAAGGGTGCCATCCTTGGTGGATAGTTCTTACAGCTGAAGCAATTTGGACTGGAATTTAATAATAAAGGAGACTATTTTCTTGCACAGTTCTCTTTCCAATGGCCTGTTTGCCACAAAATGTAATTTGCATACATTTATTTGTGAAAAAAAAGAGTCATATCACTCAAAGCTCAAACTGCCGGGGTCAAATAAATGTGAAGATTGCTTAGTAGTTCTGGTGATGGTGTGTGTTACTGATAGCTAAAAGGTCAAAGCACAAAAGAAGCATTAGGGGAAATGAGTGACAACAAAAAGTAGCGTATACAAATCAAAAAGTAAAGTTAAAAAAAAAAAAAAAAAAACACTGAACAGGAGGAAGAGAAGATGATGTCTGTGATGATAATGGGAGCATGACGGGAAGAGAGGACACAGAAGGGAGATGGGAGAATAAATTAACAAGAAATTGAGCCAGGACTCAGACATGCAATGCGAGTTGGCATTTCAGGGCCATTTTCATTCATAACCAATAGCCACAGTTCTGCCAGACATTACCAAGTGAGAGGGTCTCTTGAACGTCCACTTTCAGAAAAGGCATTTTCACTGTCTTTTCCGTTCACATACAAACAAACAAACAATTTCTCATCCTGAGCATTGATTAAATTTGAAAGTGCTGCATCACGTCAGGATGATGAGAGAGAGGAGCAAAAAGCCGTTACTGAACGAGAGAGAGAGAATGAATGTGTGCCAGTTGAGTGTACTCAATGTGGAATCTATTGAAACGTCTAAATGTTTGAAATAAATTCCTTCTGTTCTTCTGGAGAAAAGTTAACTTTCTTAGAAAGCTATATGGGCAACTTCCAAGTACAGGAAGCATATTGAAGGAATCGTTTTGGGAAATACTCGTTCATTTTCTTGTTCTAGTTGGATGAGAAGATCAATATCAAGCTAATGTCAGTGTGTTTAGAACAGAGCTGAAATAAGGATGAGGTTAGCCTCGCTTAGTATTAAGATTGGTGGAAGGAGAGTACAGCCAGCCTGGCTCTGTCCAAACTTTACACATATACCTACCAACACCTCTAAGGGGTGCAAGTGAACAACATATCAAGGTCTTGTCGTCACAGTGAGAATCCCTTTTTGTCTTTAAAGACCTTTTACAAATATGTAAATTGGTGAGCTTTAGAGGTGTTGGTTGGAGTCATTTTAACCTCCTTTAACCAGGCTAGCCATTTCACTTTGCTTTCAGACTTTATGCTAGGCTAAGCTAACCGGCTCAGGCTTCATATTTAATGCACAGACATGAGATTAATATCCATCCTTTCATCTCACTCTCGGAAGGAAAGCAAATTATTTCCCAAAATGTTGGAACCATTTCTTTAAGTGAGAAGAGAGACTCTTTATTTCTAGCTTTATTACATTAAATCAAATTATAATGCTGGTTTTATTCCATTTCTTTCCATTGTCAACTAATGACAAGATCAAAACCAATAAGGCACTTATTACTCACTTACTGTCTGACTTCTGTTACATCCATAACTTCATAACTTCAATTATATCATTATGACAGAATTGTTTAAGTAATTGACAATAATACTACTTTCCAACCATTTATTTTTAACCATGCGCTTGTTGGTTCATACCCATCGTCTGCGTCCAGCTCCGTGACATTCTCCCTCTGACTCTTCAGCAGCATGGAGCAGATGTTGTACTGGCTCTCCAGCAGCAGAAAGGAGTCCAGGTTACAGCAGAGAACACTGAGCAGTCTGCAGCAACACAAACAAAACAAAACATCAAAAATACAGAGAGAACTGCATTTACGGGCAGGTCACACAGCGATGTAGTAGCACTACTGTACAGCAGGGCAGAACCATGTCGACAAGGACCCCATTTGGACTTTGTTTGTCTATTTCCCCTGGTATTGTATGTCTGCAAGTGCTGGATCAGTCATCACAATTATTCACCAGCTCAGCGTAGCCAATTGTAAGCTTTGTTAAATAGGAACCCCTTTGGGGAAAAGCTTCATGGTTCATTTTCAGTTGCTGGTAATGACACCAGGCTCAAGCAGCATTCTGGGACACTGCTTTAGCTCTGTGTATTATATGATCCAATGCCTGTAAAGAGGAAAACATCTTTTAAACTTCAGCTTTATTGCTTGTCACAGTTTTATTAGTAACAATTTTTGGTGGAATAAAAATCCATGGGAACAAGGGTGGTAACCCATTTCCCAAAACATAAATTCCCATTCCACCACCTCCTCCCAGCAGCACCAGAGCTCATCTTAATTCAGACTGAATGAATTGCTTTGCAAAAAGACCCCATCGTGTGTGTGTCACTGGTGTGAAGCATTAAACAAAACAATCTAATCAATTCTCACCTTGTCTACCTGCTCTGTTCTCTACCCCTTCAACTCATTTATCAAACTGGTCTTTTAAATATTAGTGTCCGGTTACTTTAAGTTTCAAACATAAGTTTGTCCCTTGTGAAAATAACTTCCCTGAGCTCAGAGGTTTATTTAGGAGCATTGCATAAAGCCTCTTAGGTTGTCTCCTGGCCTAAGAGTTCAGACTAAGGCTTTCACTGTAGTTACTGTCAAAATACAGCACGTGTGCACTTCACTTACCATGGTTGCACATCACTCACATCATCGTCCTGTAACGTTACTTGACAGCATTGTTGTCTGTGTTAGCCAGCTTCTCAAAAATGGTCAACAAAGAGAATAAAAAAGGAAGCTAAACTGGACAGAAGATGAGAACGTTCTCCTCGGTGAATACAATATGGTTAATATGATCAAAATATGTATTAAAGATTTTGAAGGGAGACCGACAGTCAAATCTATACTCAAGTTGCCACAGAACTTTAAGTTTAAATTTTAAAGTTTAATATTTTCACAGTTTGCAAAAATGTCTCATTTGCTTTCTTGCCGGAAGTAGATGATCAGATTAACACCAGTCTCATACCTGTGAATTAAGTATGGAGGTAGAGCATAACCATAACAAGCCATTAGTCACTTAATAGACTGACAGAGCAGAGAGTCACGCATGTCTTTAAATTAGGAAGTATCTGTTGAGTATATTGTTACTTTGCACATGTGTAGTATGATATTACTGTATTTGTAGACAGTTTTACGTATGCGTCCAAGTTGATTTCCTGCATAATTAACAACTGCTAACAGTTATTTTTCACAATCAGGCTTAAAAAGACAACAAATGCCCAATGAAATTAACATAAATGTCAGTTATTTTTACACCTTTAAAAAAAACACACTAGATTTCAACTAGTGTGTGTGTATATGTGTGTTGTTATACTGACATATAAGAGGTGGTGTTAAGCTCTGCATGCTGTTTAGTGTTAGTCCTTGTGAAACACATCTCTCCTTTTAAGCAGCTGCTTCATTTCCTGATGTGCTGGGCGGTTGCTTCGACTACTGTTTGACTGACAGCTCGACTCAGTCATTCTGACAGCAGCACAGCAAGAGGCTGAGAGTCTGTCAGACCTTCTGACCGATCACTGTTTGAAACTAAGAAATGGGGAACAAGGCCTGCTTCCAGTTAGTCTGCTATCTCACTGATGGGCTGCTCTTCAAGTCAAGTGGGGTGAAGAATGACTTTCCAATCAGATATCTTTTAAAATGATAAGCTGTTCTGAATAGCAATTCATTGGCAAACTCTTGAAAACAGCATTGGTAATTGTGTTGCCAACGATACTGATGTTACCGTCAGACGAAAAGATTAACAAAAAACACTAAATATTGTATTCACATTCTTTGGTGAGTGTTTGGCTACTCTTGTAGGTGTTTTTTGTGTTTGCCTCTAACTGGCCAAGCATGGTATGTGGCCAGCAAGGCATTATTGTAATGATAGTTTGCGCTTTTTTAAAATTGTGCCAAGGGAAACGCATGAAAAACTACAATCCATCTCATTTGGGAGTTGTTGACATTGTCACTTATCTTGTGTTGAAACACCTATCGATGACAGATGATTACTCCCGAGAGTAATCTGCTTGCCAGAATGATTGAAGATCAAGCTGCATGATTGACTTGTCATACCTGAGGTGAAATGCAAATGGCCAACTTAATAGAGGGACTATTTGGGAGGCTTATATCTTTGACAGTCAGGAAGTCGTGCTGAAATCAATTATACAATCATTAAAAAAAAGTGCATTAATCCAAAGAAAATCTCTGGAAATGTGGCCATAAGAAGCAATCACATTCTGTAAGTCTGTGAAAAATGGCAATTAGTGGTAAAATCAGTTTGCAAGTTCTGCTTCTATGAATCAAAAAGAGACAAATTGGTAACTGGACTGCTCTTTACGAATGAAAACAATCGCTTTAATGATCTATACATCATCAGGCAGCAGACTGAAAACCCCACAGGCATTGTATCTGCAAAGATCAATTAGGAGCATCATTTGGGCCTTAACACTGCATGCACCCCCCCCCCCCATGAAACGTTAGCACACTGTGGGGAGTTTTTTAATCTGTCACTACAGAGCCTAAAACAAATCAAAGTAATCTCTTCCACTTTGTTGTCCATCTTAGGGAGCTTTCACATCCGACTTGTTTTTCGACACAGAATAAAACTCTAAAATATTTATTGTCTTTTATTTATTAAGAATCTATTCTTATCGAGTTTACTTTGTCTCCGGAGGCGAGACAACTACAACTGAACTGAAATGAGGACGAGATAACGCTTTGACCTGCCACAGAGACTTCGCTTTAGTTCTATGACTAAATGCTTCAGGCGAAGCCGTATTTGTATCGCGCGTTTCACCTTGACCCGAGACCATCTGGACCTTTCTGCAACACAAACTTCATCTTTGATTTGATTTGACTTTCGACACCTTTTATGCTCCAACTCTGTGCATATGAACAAGATTTCTTTGTGCGTGTGTCCTTCCTTGTCTCATTGCTGGTAAATTGTTGAAGTATATATGGTCATATTCATAATAATCTCTGTAGTGGAGACTAAATAAAATAAATCAAACCAGGTTTAAATGTGTGAAGCTCTGCACAAGCATGCATACTTGATGTGTTCAGAGCCGTCGATAGCAGAGAGAGAGACGTCTAAAGGCGTCCAAACAATTCAGACGGGGGAAAAAAAGAGTGATGGTTGCCATGACAACAAAGAGGGCTGGTGGGATGTTTGCTCTCATCAGCTGGTGAAGATCAAGAAGGGCTGAAATAGTGGCTTCTGTTTTTTAGGAGGGGCTGCCCTTCAGGGATGATCAGTGCACGTTTGCCCCACAGAAGTGATTAAACCTGCGATGAATACGTTGCAGTGAAAATACATAACCTGTGAAGAAGTGACAAACTGCTGGAGTTTAAGTCCAAGGCTGGTTTCAAACTGCTTTGAGGTGAACTCTTACAAGAGCCAATTGTAGAAGAGGTCCAATTGCAATAGTTCAAACCAGCTCCTGAGGTTTCATTACAATGTCTGTTTCAAGGAGAGGGTTGGCAAAGCTCTCTATTTTGTTATGGCCGTGAAAAGAAACAATGAACTGATCCTACTAACAAGTAGCGTCTGTGTTTACAAAGCCGGATGTATTTTATTCCTCTGTGCCATAGAGCTCCGTTCTTGTCCAAAAACTATTAAAAACACATCAGTGAGGTTCATGTTTGCACTGGGTGACACGTTCAATCAATACAGTGAACATGACGCCGTTTATTTTGAGTCTAGTCCAGAGAATGTGCATTAAATCTGCATCTGAAAATAGTACCCGACAAATGCACCATTGGCTCCCGTTTGATGTTTGCTAAAAACTACAGAGCCCAGCTGTTTTAGGGAAATTCTTTGCCACAATACATATGTGGCCTGTTTTTAAAGATGTATGTCTTCAGTAGGAACCAATGGTCTTGCAGCTGAGTGCCAACAACGCCTCACAGAATATAGTCAACCTTCAGGACATATCTGAGTACTTTCTCCTAATTAAATATTCTTTATAAACATGGATCGGTTATCTGTTATTCATTATGCACCGTACGTGATCGATCAACACCTGAACAGACTGAGTCTACTGTGGTCGTATCATTTGTTTGCATTGACTTTCAGGAGAAAACCGTGTAGACAGTCAGAGAAAATAAAATAAGGCAGCAAAACCAGTCAATTTACAATCAAACACTGTGATGGAATGACTTAACTTAAAAGGGCAACGTAAGAAAGGCATTAAGTACAACTGTTTGAAACGCAGTTTAGTATAGTAAGGAATGTCGTTGTTTACTGCAGAGCTTGAATGAACTTTACGCTGCAGGGGTCACTGTTCTCCACTAAATACAAACTTGGCCAAAGCAAAACTGCAACAGTCTAAGCCACAAGGAACAATGCTTTTATATGAACATCCAATACAAGATAAAAACTGCACCAGATCTACCTCATAATGCAATAGATGCATGTGTCAGGACAAGTTCACAGATGGACCACAGCAGTTATACATGACCACACGGTTTTGTATATTTCGACTGAAAGATTTGAACCTGTGCTGTTTTCTGCCTGCTAGTCTGAAGTGGGCCGGTCTCAGTTAAACAATGGGGATTTAGCAATACTTGAATCATTTACAGCTGTGGAGTTTGCTGATGTTCCCTGGAAACTCAATCCTATCTGATCAAACCGCAGGCGCAGTGATAATAAAGCATATAAGCCGAGTTTTAAAGCTTAGCCGTCAATAAATATTACCGAGGAAACTTTATCTGTGATTGTTTCTTGTTGTTTAGACGACAGCGTTTAATGATATGAAGAAAAACGTAAAGCGCATATAACCAATGTTGATACTTTTGCAAAAATGTATCATATGAAGATGTGAAAAAGTTTGCCTGTAGTGATAAAGCTCCAGAGAACTTTCGCCTGAATCTCCCCTCGTCTTCACGTAGCTTTGTAGCGAGTGGTTTAGCTGTCAGTTCACTCTCACTGCTCTCATAATGTTGCTTTCAGTGAAAAAAGCTCCAACACACACTGTAATCTACCTGCTACACACTGTAATCTACCTGTTAGCAACTATTTTCTTATTCGTGAACAGTTTCATAACCCAACCGCCAGTCAGCTCACTTCATATTAACTATTGATTGTTAAATGGAAATGGTAAATGAACTGCTTCTATGTAGCACTTTTATCCAAAGCACTTCACAATTTGCTTCTCAATTTTACCTTTTCTCACACACTTAAACTTTAATCGTCACATGCATACATGAAATGTAACCTCTGCATTTAACCCTTCCTAAGCATTTAGGAGCAGTGGGCTGCTGTCAGGGAGCAACTTGGTGTTGAGTGTCTCGCTCAAGGACACTTCGACAGTCAGGAGGAACCGGGGATCGAACCGACAACCTTGTGGTTTAAGGACGACCTGCTTGACCCGCCCACACAATTAATATTGTGTTCATTAGAGATATTAATTACCCATTGTAACTGTATTTTCAATACCTGCCATGTGCCTTTACTGGCATTATGATATGTATAACACAACCTTTATATCCATTTCTATCTATCTTTAGAGTCCATCTTTTTGCACTCTTCTGTTCTCTATATGCTTTTTAATTATACTTCTTCTTACATATTGTTTATTAATAAGTTCAATATCCTTGTGTGAATTAGCTACTTTACTGATGCAATTCCCTCCCCTGGAATCAGTAAAGTAACATCCCTACAATATACCGGCTTGCCATATTCCTGCAGGCTGTGGATAATCCCAAAATACAACGAAAACAGGCAGAACTCTGTTGAGGGTGGTGCTATGTTAAGAAGACGCGTTTAAAGCAATGTTTTTGTTGAGTTCACATTGGTCATGTGGGTATGTACTGGAGAGCAGCACCCCCACAGAAACACTATAGTAGCAATACAATTGTATGTAAATATGGTGAATGGTCAAGTGACTGTGAACCCAATCGATCAACAACTTGGCAAAAGACATAAGCGCTGAATGAAATTTCCATTTACTTCACACTCTCTTATCACTGCACCATTTCCCATGTGAGCCGATGATGAATGAAACTGAAATCAAGCTGCGTGGAATCTTAAAAACATAGACTTTTGCTGTGTTCATAGCCAAACATTACCGCAGATTGACTCAGAAGTTGTTGGTTTAAGGAAATTATACCAATACCTCAAAATGAACACGATAGGCCTTGGCTTTACTGAAATGCTACATTTAGCACACTTAGCGACCCAGGCGGAGGCACACAGTGTAGGTTTGTCAGTGAATCCATCAGGTTGGATGTCAAATGAATAGAGCATCTTGTTCCTTTCTCTTGGCTTCTGGATGTTAATAGGAGTGGGCTGACTGACGGCCACAGACTGAGCGAGTGAGTCAGCAAGGCTCCAAACAACTCAAAGCTATTGTGATGCAGAAAGCAATGCACAGCAGCCACCAGAGCATTGCACACACAGCCAAGACACATATGCACCCATGTATGTAACAAAAAACATCATCTTGCACAAACTGCATAACGTCTCCCTCAAACACACTTTATTAAGCACATTGACCATTATAATAAACCTTAGTTTAAAGGCTACTGTAACCCTTTATGCTACAGTATGCAACTTACCACACAGGCATAATCAAATCCCTTTCAATTATTATCATTTTACAGTACAGTATTACAGTATTACCTTCAACTTGTACTGGGGCCTGACCACAAATTTTAACCTTAACATAAAACTGAAGATAACTTTTCTTTTTAGATGAATTTCTTTACCCCCTTAACACCCTTCTCACTTGCCATGATGTCTGGTCTTCATAAATATAGAACACACACACACACACACACACACACACACACACAAAAACACAAACACACAGCCCAGCTTATTTCTCTCTTATCCAGAGAAATCCTTTCATCAGCCTTTCAAAGCTGGGTAATCAAAGTATAAAGAACCGCATGTCAGTCTGCTATTGCCAGAGGCTGAAGTGTGTGCATGCAGTCACCAGGTGCTAATCAGATACCACGTGCCTCCCCACTGATACTAAGTAATATGGAAAAAAAATAATCTCACCTCAGGCCGAATGTGTGAGACTGCTCATAGTGGAACAGGGAATGAATCTTTGCATCTGAATTCACAGCAATCAGCCTGTCAATCAGATCCTGTGGAGTAAAACGATAGTCTGTGAAAATAGAAACACAGCAGTTATGGTGCAAAAAAGAAAACTGTGGATGTTTACGGCGTGTAAGGTGAAAAAAATGTACGTCAGCCTCAGTGTATTGGGGGATTTAGGAGGAGGCCTTTGAGAGGTAAAACAAATGTGTGGGTGGTGGTTGAAGGCAAAATAAAAGGAGCAAACATGCCCTCAAATGGCTGAAAGAGGCATTGCATGAAGTCTGGACTACTACTGTGTGAAAAACACTCACAGGAATTGAGGTTGGCATCTCTCTCAGGGTGTATTCACTCTTGTTGGCTAGAGGCTGCCGGCCCAGGAGCTCCCACACCGATTGGGAAGAGGAGAGCAGGTTGACAAATGACAAGAAGGACTGGAGAGACAGAAAGTGAGACAGACAAAAAGACCATTAGAGGGTTAGAGAAAGCAGTAAGAAAAAAAAAAAAGAAGTGGGAAATTAGAACTCAGAACTCAGAATTGATCACAGCTGCGATCATTTTGAATTCATTTGAAACTGTTTTTGAACAGTGATCGGGCTATCATAGGCTATTTTCATCAAGATTTAATCTACTTTTATTATACTTTCATCATAATTTGTGCTTATTGGGTGTGTGTAATGTTTAATGGTTTTGAAAACTAGCTTATGAATACAGTGGCACACATCTCACACATTTTAATTGCACATTTTTCTGCTTGGAACAGTTTGGGCTGAGATGGACTTGTAGGTCTGACTGCATGCATGTAACCTGGCAGCTGACCCACTGGTAAGGCTTTACAGTCACCAGTGGCAGGTCACAGTTCACACTTCACTGGCTGTCCGTATTCACTTGGCTAGTTTCTCAAAAAAAGGAGGGAGGGAGAGAGAGAGAGAGAGAGAGAGAGAGAGAGAGAGAGAGGGAGGGGGCTTGGCTCCTGTCAGAGGCTAGCATCAGACAGACACATACACACTTTAGGTTCAAATGAAAGTTTGATCCCGTCCTAAACAGAACCAAATCTAGGACATCCTTATGCAAGGAGGAATAATTCTCAAGGTTTGAAACACTTGTAAACTAGGAGTGAACTGCCCCCACAGTTCTGTTTGAGCTTGAGCTGAGACACGTAAGGTTACATTTTCAGTCAATTAATTCAGTTTTATCCTATTTCAGAACATACAGACTTGTATAAATTTAGACTTTCTCACACACTTACACACAAACGCGCACACAATACCTTAAGGCAGCTCCCGTCTATGGGGTCCATGGGCGTGGGTTTGGGACGGACCACCCCAACATCTTCACTGCCGCACTCAAGAACAGACCACAGCTCTACTACCAGCGCCTGGACAAAACCTGCAACACATCACCAAGCCAGTAGTTATAATATGGATTTGTTTGATCACGTCTGTCTGGGTTAAATTTCTTATGCAGATTATCATCAAATTGGCATTTATATATTTATTACATGAATATGAATTAATGAAACGGAAAGCGTCGCTATTTACTGAATTTAACTGATTGTTTCAAAATATAGTACAGCTGTTTCAAGGGTGGCTTCAACCGCAGGTGCTTTCCCCGAGCTCATTCATTTTCTGTCTCCATTACTAGCAGCCATGACGCAGGTAGCCTGAGGAACACCAATGTTTGCTGCTGCATCTCTTTGGCTTGTTTTTGGCAGTTTGTCATAAGCTTCAAGAAGACTACGTCTTTCATTGAGAGAGATTAGTTGTTTTTCCCGTCACAATCTCAATGTGCACGCAACACCAGCCTCAGGTATAGCCAGCTGGAAGCAGGCGGGTTGCTGCAAGGCAAAGTATTGATCCATATAAGTGGTTCATCATTGTCACCGTGATCAAGTGGTTTCCATTTTGTTACAATTTGACGATCCCAAATCTACAATCTAATATTACACTTACAAGTTGTATTGGTTGTATGCCTCCATCTGTGTCTAAGCCTCGTTACCACCTAACGTATGTACTTTATTTCTGGAATGTATTCGGATGTGATTTACAACGCTACTTGTAAAAGTGTTTTCGAACAAAGAAAGACATTGAAGTCTATTCCACATTTCTTGTCAGACTGTTAATCCTGACCGTTAACACCTCCCCTTGATCTTTCTTCATCCACTTATCCCGTCACAAACTATTTGAAAAAGAAGTTGCTTCCTGGGCTGCTCTATGCCAACTGTGATACATTAGGGCTTGTATCCCAGGTTGTTTTTGTGTGCTGACAAAATGTTGGAAAGTGTTTGTTTGCACATGTGAGTGCTTTAGTACCTGAACTGTGCAAAGCAGCCACCCCTGGAGCAGTTGCTGCCACCTGTGTCACCATCACCCCATATCCAAACTTCTCACAGCGGCTCACCTACAGAAAACACACAGAAATCCCATAATCCCCAAATATTTACTACATATCCATTACTCGATTATTATCAAAAATAAATGAGAAGTTTGGACAAGAAATCGATAATTGTGGCATTTTTGATTCAGTAAACAAACTCTGCTATGACTCTGCTAGAATCCTGAAAAGGCACTTCATGATGTAGTTTAGCACACCGAGGAGAAATCTGATTGCAAATTGATTTTTGCGGGTGCAGGCCCTTCATTAATTACAACACAATGTCCCGACTAAAATAGACAAAATATCATAACATTACATAATCAAAGTGAAATGCCAAACGAGAGAAGCATTTACAAGAGTGCGTAAACAATGGTATTAAATGTAGCCCACGGGGGATCCGTTAAGGTTTGCCCTAAGAATAATGGAAAATATGATGTACATAAGGCATATGTAGAGTCCAGAGATGAATAAATGCAGCATGTAACTGTCTCCAGGCTACTGGTGAATACTGAACAGTCTTCAGGAAATATGACTGTGGCCTTGAGGAGCAGCAGGAGCAACAAATGACCACATCTTCTGCAGAGTGAAATACGGATACTGACGACAGAATGAATAAAAAGCTTTAAAATGCATTATGTTCTGCGCGGGTAGGACATTATAGGAAACAGAAGCCTAGAAATACTGCATGCATGCATGCTGTACATTATATTATTATATCATTATTTATTCAAATGTACATATATCTATGTGTGTTAACAAATAAAACATCTATACAGTGTGATCTATTGCCATCAAGGGGTGTTTCTCCAAGCCAAACGGTGATTTTACATTTGAATTCAATAAAGATAAATGTACTTGATGCAACAGTCTGCGTGTGTGATGAATTTTTTTGTAATCCGGCATCCTGGCATCAGGGTTGGCTTACTGTAGCTCAAGTCAAAGTGGCACATTGATGTGATCAAGAAGGATTAAAAGCCGAATCACTGCCGAAGTTAATTCTTTCAGGGCTTCCATAAAGGTGATGAAACAGTTTCATCAAACTATATCAGCATCAGTGCTTATCAGTACTTCTGCAGTAAAGTCCCACTGTTTGATTGAAGGTGGCACAACAGTTACCTGGCTAACGTTTAACTGGATATCTACTAGCAGCGCTTTTACAACTAAATGATTCTGTCAACATCTGGAATACCTTACATCAGCTGGTGCAAAGTCAAGAACTTGTTGGATTGCAAGATGGGAAACTGGGTGGGGAAGGAAATTAGGAGTGGAGCTACCTCAATACCATAGTTGAGGTGCCCTTGAGCAAGCAGTTTAACTCCCTCACTGCTCCACTGGGGCTTTTCAGTGACTAAATGAAAAGCCCTAAAAACTAAATGCATGCAAACTGGGTATTAGGGATGTACTGAATGCTTTGAAGCTACAAAACGTGACATTCAAATACTAAAATCAACATGCGCATGGCTGCACAGTTTTTTTTGTTTTGCACGTTTACTCATTCTTTTTGAACCCGGTATTTCTACACAGTTACAGTTTAAAATCAGACTACGCTAATCAGTGTTTCCCCCATATTCATTCTGCTGCAGCGTGTTTCACCAAGTTCGGGGCTAAGCCTCTTCACACGTGCACTGAGCGGATCAGAGGAGAGGCTCTGTGGCTGCATAAGACCGTTTCAAACTTGTGTGATCAAAACATTTCCAATAACTCTAGAGCATTGTAAAGTCTAAAAGTCAAATTTTATTTAAAAAAAGATAGATTGCGGGCAAAAATTGTTTGCTCATCCGCTTGCCGTATTCAAAGGGAGGCACTCAATGATGAGGTTTATTCATTAAGGACAGTTGATTTAACAAAAAAAGACTAACTTTATTAATCTGAGGAATCGCTTTATTTAAATTGAGGATTTGGTTTGAGGAATAAATATGATGACCGACATTCTGAGCTTTATTGAAAATCCTCAATAGAAGCTTCAAATGTAAAAAAAAAAAAGAAAAGACATTCGGTAGAGCCCTACTGGGTATAAATAAATACAAATTGTGAAGTAAAAGAAAAACAATTTGAGCACTATTATTTTCTATGATGGAAAATTGCCAAATTGAAAATATCCAGTTTGTTTTACAGGGTTTGTTATT
The DNA here is from genome assembly GCF_004355925.1 of Anarrhichthys ocellatus. NCBI lineage: Eukaryota > Metazoa > Chordata > Actinopteri > Perciformes > Anarhichadidae > Anarrhichthys > Anarrhichthys ocellatus. The sequence goes on along the minus strand of NW_022280055.1, from coordinate 3,600,036 downwards.
ACCTGTAGTTTTTTTGTAAAGCGAGAGAACATGTAGGAGACACATTCATTGATGGCTCCTGTCTGCTGGAGCATCAGCAGCCCTTTAGGAGTTGCAGCAAAGTTCAGCAGGCTGTCCAACAACGTCTCCTCCCAGATGAGCCTGTGCCAAAGAGAGAGAGAGAGAGAGAGAGAGAGAGAGAGAGAGAGAGAGAGAGA
>NW_022280055.1:3557596-3599829 GCF_004355925.1 Anarrhichthys ocellatus | reverse complement strand
GAGAGAGAGAGAGAGAGAGAGAGAGAGAGAGAGAGAGAGAGAGAGAGCTGCAGTGCTATCTTTATAAGCTTACAAGGAAAACGAGCTCACTGTAGGAGCCTTTAAATTATGTATTACAAAAACAATTATTCCAAATGAAGTTCTGATAATTATGTCTTTAAGTTGCTGGACAACGCGTTGGAAAAGCATCATTCTGTGTCTTTAAATGTCCAAAATCAGTCTCTGTAATAGCTGCATTATGACTAATCACTACTTTAATTCTAGGGGTCAGAATAAAGTATTTAAAATGGCCTCACATGTTCTGCAGCTCCTGGGTGGATGTTCCAGCGGTGGCTCCAGGTACCGGAGTTGGAACCCTTTCTGACAAGGAACTGGTCTGGAAATAAAGAAGGAAAATGTAAAGTGTATCTATAGTTACCTATTTTTTCTTAATTAAAGACTACAGATTGATAACGGACTATTTCTGGGTGCACGTAGGACATTTTGGAACTAAGTTGTATTTTGATTTAATAAATTGTTTAACCTCGCTGCTTCTTTTCTGTGACTCACTTTACTCTGTAAATTGCTGTTGGTCTACATTCAGTATTTGTCTTCTTCATTTTCTATTTCTATAGATATTGTAATATCTATAATTTATCATTTAATCATAAAAATGACTATTTTTGCTAATTTCAGCTTGAAAGAATTATTCAAAATCTTAATGGAATAAACCTGTATTTTCAAAAACGCCTTCTGTATGTTAGTATTGTATGTTTATTTGCATCTTTTACAAACTAAATGAGGACACTATCAGACTGAACTTATCTCCTTTACTATTAACACTAAGAAAGTTAACAAACCCTCTAGCACCATCTGACAACATTGGAAATCAGGATCAAAGACGTCGTTCTAATCAATCATATCTTTAACTATTTTTTACCCTGCAAACTCATTAAAATCACATGCCTCCCACAAACTTTGGGGGCCATGTTTGTGTCTTTTTAAAGTGGGTGGAATGAGGTCAACATTGTTATTACATTATCTAACAACGAAAACAGATGTAGACTTTCATTTAAGACATCATAGACAGCGCAGTGTGTGCAGACTGATAATTAATATTTAACACACGCTGGAGGAAAGTTAGCAGGAAGTGAGTGAGAAAATGTTTTATACCGATTGTATACTGATGCCACAATGTCTCATAGAAGTACATTTTTGAAGTGAATGTAATGGAAAAAGGAGCGGTAATATGTGATGTGGGACTGTATGCCTAAATACAGATACCTAGCTGACATTAATGATGTCTCCTACCTGTGAGAAGCAGTTTCACTACTTGTCTTTTCTCTGTTTCCTCTGTAGATGTATTGTCGCAGGAGTTATTTTTGGTTTTGGTTGCAGATTCGACTGTCTGTTTTGAGTTTTTGCATGTTCAGTTTTGTTTTTCAGTACAGACTAAAAGGTATTCTGATGCATTATGAGGTCAAAAGCAGTATTCTAAAGATTAACTGGAGCAGATTACAATGGTTAGTTAATTCCCTCCATTTGCAAGCAATGGTGGCATTTTCCTTCACGGCATTCATCAGGCAAATGAAACATGACAGGAGTATTCTAGCCAGTGAAACTGATCATTAGACATGGACACCCCTCCATTAGATAATCTACAAATAAATGATTCAGATAGAACCTTTGTCTACCACCTTTTACAATGTTTGTATGGGGGGGCATTAGTCAAGCAACGCTCTCAAAGAAAGGGTCTCATTCCTGGCATTTACAGAATCAGCCTGTAATAAACAATCAGCAACACCAATATTATCATGCTAAATACTTTTTTCTAATGCTAAACTGTTTTCAAATATGTTTAATAATTTGGTGTTTAATATGTTAATTGTTTTTGTTACATCAATTAATTTAAACTTTTAAATTATCAGGTGCATTTAAGAAGTCAAACCTAATACTTCCCCAATAACTAAGTGTTAGGTCTTTTATCAGGCTATTATTTAATCTGAGGGGAAATCTAAGTCACTGAGCATGAAGAATCTGAAAGTTTGAACAGTGTTATATTAAGGAATTAAGTGCAGCTACCTTTTTCCATGCAGCAGCTACAGCCTTGTGCAGGCCATAGGGTCGGAGGAGCTGCAAACCCTCACAGGTGTTGTATATCTGCCTACAGACAAAGATAAAGGCTCCACACGATGTCTGAGACGGGTCGGATTCACTTAGTGAGGACAGCTCCTTCTCCAGCAGCCTGAGAGTGAACTGTACAATGACATGAGCAGGAAAGGTTCTGCAGAGGAGAGGGGAAACAGACAAAGAGAAATACGTTGACGGGCGAAACTGTACGAGAATTTCATGTCTTTAATATGAGGTGCTTTGCTTAGCAAAATGTTTGGGGAGTTTTAAGTTCATTCCCTTCCTGTTTTGTAGTTGTTTTCTAAATGTCAAATACTTTCTAATGCTAGTAGTTGTAGTATTTCTATGCAACTGTAAGCAACTCATTTGTATTGCTTTTGTTTTCCCTGTCTCATTATACTTTTATATGCTCATTTTTACAACATATTTCTCAGAGGAGGAACATAAAACAATTAATGGCAGACTAGAGCACATTCGTCAAAACAGTTTGCACTCAGTGATTTCAGGCTTGGTGAATGTATTATTGCTAATTTACAACAACAAACTGCTGTTTCAGGTTGGACAGACTGTTCAGGGTCAACCAAGTATAACAAAATATTAAACTAACGTGGGGCCAGAGTGACCCCGAGTATCTTTAATAAATCACACTTTTTTTCTTTAGTTTTTGCTATAATGGGACTGGAGTAGATCAAAGAACCACAGTGACACACCAGCATCCTTGGGTCTAATCCGCTCACTGTGCAGAGGATTTCTTATGCAAACGTAACTCTAGATTAAAGTCTTCTTGCCAAGTCAAAAAAAATGTAATTTATTTAATTAACGTCAAAGATCAGTGTATTTAACCCAATCGCACCATCTCACCTCTCACTGTGGGCTATGACTAGATTCTTCTCATATAAGAAGAGAGATAATCCTCTGTCAGTGTTTGCGATGCGAGCCAGAACGTCAGCGATGAGAGTCAGTGTTGCTGCTGGAGATTTTAACTTGGCCTACAAAGCGTAGAGAATAAACAGACAAATTTACCCAACTGCTTCAGAGACGAGTAGAATCACAAGTAATATGGTGGAGTCAAGCTTAAAAACATGGTTTGAGGTTGAGATGTACATCAGGGAAATATGGTAAAGGCAGATGTTATGCATTTAATGTTGAGTTAGAGCTACTGTTTAGGGGAAAAAAATCAAGTTAATGGACGGTAGAATGATGGCGAAAGGCCAAAGAATTTATTATGACTGAAGTTGCCAAATCATCTTTAAAACTGACCATTTAACAGCGGAGGTAAAAACTAAAAAGTAAGTATTGATTTTCTTTCTCGTTTTTAATCATAGTAGGTTGTAAAAGTCCCTGGAACAGAATTTTGATTCCTAAAAAGCTACAGAGCAACATATTTGTGATATGAAAGGGTCCACGGCAACATGACAGGCTTGTCGAGGATCATTTGTAAAGTCATTACAATATATAAATGGCCTTTTTGTTATTCTAAACATGCAATGATATTGTGATGCAGTTAACCTGCTGATTGACACTAAAAACTTTCTGTATGCGTCTGTATTCATGAATCAATAATCTTGTTTGTGGTGTACATCTGCAAACCTATACGTGGTCTATTCTACTCACATCTGTATTAAAACAACTATGCTTCGTGCTTGTGTTTCACCTGCTGTCCATTGAGCAGAGCTATAACAGGAGCCAGCAGTGTCTCTATTACAGGGGTCTGGTGGAGACACTCTGCAGCACACTCGGTCCTCTCACACAGCATCCACAGCACCTCCATCACCAGACAGCTGGGCGACAGGGAGTCTGAACACACACATATTTAAATGAAGAACATGCATGTTGATATATCTTGGCATTTTTTTCCTTTAAAACTGACACTTAACACTTTGTCGTGCTTGTAGCCCATTTGTTGATATCCTGGGAATCAGATTTTGTCAAGTTTTTCTAGATTGGACACATATCACATTTATACATCGTCAGTGTGAGTGTGTTTAAACTTGGATTGATGTATTTTGCTTGTATGTCCAGTATCAACCTGATCACCCTGGACACGGGTTCATACATGATTCTATGAGGACAAAAAAGGTGAACTTGAAACCAAGCATTTACTGACAATGATGGAAAATAACTCTGCACATTTACTCAAGTACTGTAACACAGCTCAACAGTGAGGCTAGCCGCTCCGCATTGCCATTGTCTAACTACTCTGTAGTATGCAGTATTAAATGCAATATTAAAATGCTGCTTGCACATTAAGGCACCGGTAACTATAAAACAATATTATAGTATACATAATAATTTTACAATGTGAAAGAAGTCATTCTGCCTAATGAGTTATTTTACATTTGATACTTTAGGTAGAGCAAGTTAAATATACGATATGTTTCCCTCCACTAACACACTCATAATTCTTGAAAACATTTTGGGAATATTCATCTTCACTTGATAGTGTGACAAAGTTAATGTATTGTTCCTTAAATATTGCCTCCTCGAGATTTAAATTAAATAAATTAAAATCTAAAACACATACTTAAATCCTGCCCCTCTCTCTGACATTATATTCTGTAGCATTGCGTTACTATTTAGAATATCCTCTCACAACTGGTGTAGACGATCTTCAACGTTGTGCCGGTAAAATATTAAAATAAATCTACGACTTGCTCAGCGTGACTCTCTGCAGCAGCCAAAAGAGATGATCCTCATCTGACAAAGTCAAGGTAGGGGACACTATTGATCACTTGCAGGGAAACTGCTGCAGTGTAATTCAAGAGAATGAATGGGGCAATAAAGCAAGGTCTTCCAGGAGGCAACCACAGTGCCGCATGACTCAGTACAAGGTTAAGAGATAAAAGATATGGTCTGAGGAATGCTGCTACGCCTCATAGAGAGGGTCACTGTGCTCCTTCAGTCCCCCGATTCCAGAGTCAAAGTCTGCACAGAAAACAGGGAGGGAGCCTAAACTGTGTCATGTAGTTTATAACCGTGTGTGAGTGCGTGGGGCCCCACCTGTGTGTGAGGGGTCACTGTGCGGAGGTTTGGGGTGTTGGTACATGATGTTAATCAGGATGACTACCAGGTCTGTCAGGCTGACTGGATCTGTAACAGGACGAGATAAATAAGAAAATCAGTCTAGTCACTTAGAGTAAACGGGGACAGTAATAAAAAGTGGTCGATAGTGCCGGGGAGGAAATGGTCCGTGTCTAGTTTTGGTGACCTTGATAACAAGGATCGTCTTGCTGCTCAGTTGGCTCCAAATTTTATGTCCGGGATGAGTTTTAGTATCTGGTGTGTGTAAAAATGACCTGCCATCAGAATAAATGAATCACATCATGTTTGTTGTAATTTAACTGAACGTCATTGCAACAAGTGAAAGATACAGCGTCATACAGTGTAGTATTATCACAAGCATGTCTAAATGGGCTTTATATATCATATTGTATAACACACACTTTGACATATTACAGCTGAAACTATCAGTCAATTAACCAAATTTTGATAAACGCTAAACTGTTTAATTTATCAAGCAACAGCGTCCAACATTTGCTGGTTTCAGGTTCTCTAATGCAAAGATGAGCAGCTCTATCAAGTTTTAAATCTTAATAAATTTAATATGTTGTAAAAAGAACAAATTCGAAGACGTGTTGCGTATCTTTCACTATTTTTGGACATTTTAGAGCCTTCATGATTTATTGATGAATCAGAAAGGTAAATGATAGTTATAATGTAAATGCGACCCTCACATTATGTAATACATATTGCTAAAGACAGATGATTAGTGGGTATTATCTGGGTATTCTTCTTGCAGCACAAGACACAATTCTCATATTGTAAAGAAAACCCTGCTGAGGAAAACTATCCACAGGTAGGATAGTGGACTTCAGATTCTGTCTGTGACCTGGAAACATTAAAAAAGTGTCTGGAACTCTTGACACAGACCCAAATGGTTGACCAAAAAGCATATTTAAATTTCTTTCTTTCCCATCTGAAAGAGAGCACTGACACTTTCAGTAACAGTGAAGTTATCAAATTTTATCAAGATCAATTGTCACCGTGGCAAAGTTAAGACAAAACAAATAATAGAGAAAACATGTTTGGACAACATTTTAATAAAAATAAAAATCCACATAGTGGGCCTCATGATGAATATAATCTACTCTGATGTCAATGATTTAAGTGCCTCCAGACTGCCTTGGAATAAGAGTCACTAATGGTTAAAAAAGCAGAGTAAAGAGCAGTGACCGCAGACGTTGAGTCTGTTTTAATGGCCTTCCTAGGTATCACTCACACCATTACATAACTTTATTGGTGATTAAGATGGGTGGAGGGAACAAAGTCACTGTTAAGACTGGAGGGAGTAGCATCGTGTTTAAACTGATCATACAAATTCCAATGAGATAATTTTGTTAAAAAATGACTTTCACAGGACAATAAATCTGTTTTTCCCTTTAACTCCACGTCACTCATTTAAACCATGAGTCAATTCCTTTGCAATTTGCAGCTGCCAACAACGGACAATAAACAGGATTCAGCTCTTTACAAGGTTTAGACATTGAGGAAATACTTCACCCACAAAACTAACATTTGTATATCAATTACTCACCCCTTGTTACAATGTTGATTCTGTGAGTGACGTTTTTAAGGAACTATGCTTAACCTTCGAGTTAGAAGAGGAGAATAATACCACTCTTTAGTGTCTCTATGGTAAATATAAAGCTACACGTGCAGCCAGCAGCCAGTTAGCTTAAGTTAGCACAAGAACTGTAAATCAGGGTAAATAGCTAGCCTGGCTTGTCAAGGTAACAAAAAGCCCCAACAACAACTAATGCATTGTACCTCATTGGTTTAATCTGTATAAAAACGTAAGTGTAAAAAACAAGAGGTATGTGCTGGAATAGTTATTGGCCAAATTAAACAAACAAAATATAGCATATTAATTAGTGACCTTTAGAGTTGCTGATTGTGGATTGTGTTACCTTTGGACAGAGGCAGACTAGCTATTTCCCCATTACCAGCTTTTGTGCTACAGTATGTTAAACAAACCCATTAAGAATATAGCTTCATATTTAACGGACAGATATGAGGGTGTATCGGTCTTCTCATCTAATAACCTGCCAGACAGCGATCATGCATATTTCTTAAAAAGTCAAATTAAACATTTAACTACAGTAAAAATCTTACACTGCTATTTAGTGAAATAGGTATGTAGGATATTGAATACTATGCCCCACTTGCTCGTGACAGATGTTTAAAACTGTTTACAGAACAGTCTAGTTTTGTACCTTTGCGCTTCCTCACTCTGATGGGAAAGAGCTTCCTGCCATTGGTGTAGATGAGGAGTTTACCCAGGACACACAGCGAGTGGACAAAGAAGGCATATTCCAGCTCCTTTCCTGTGTAAACACTCCTCTGGACTGAACCTGAAACATAATTAACATAATAAAATGATGTATTTTTCTATCCGATGGCTAACTCTTAACAACTGTACAAAACATTTAGTAGTGTTTAAAAAATAAGAGAGGTTGTGAAGTGGTAGAATCAGCTTGCATGTCCAGGACTGACTAGTCTTTGTCAAGATGTTGTTTGTCTTATTCGTGGTTTCAGTTGAATATGAAAACAAAAATATAAACTGAACGACTATTCATAAAACAATGAAGAATGCCCTTGTTATGATGCGGTGGCGGACAGACAGTTAAACTATATTTCATATCTGAAGCTTCTGTAATAGAATGAAATTGACAAAAATAAAAAAAGACTGCAGTGCCTGTGGGTGCAGAAAATCCCAAAGAAGCACAACTCAGAAAAAATAAAATTCTGTTATGAGGAGTGTATCATTGACAGCGTGTCGGAGTATCTCCACTCATCCAAGACAAGGTCAATATGTTCAGTCTCGAGCAGCCAGCTGGCTTACAGCAGATAAAACACTGACACTGGCCTTCCCATATACTGTTATGGTCGCTCTCATTTATAACATTTTCACAATTAAATATGCAGCTAGATGTTTTTCAATGACATCATGCTCTCTTCTTCACCAAATGTACTATCCCGTACCATTTCATCAAATCAAATACTCAACAGGGTACCTTTAACGTTCGACATTTGCAGTTCACTAAAGGTATAAATAACTAAAACACAAAGAAGACTAGATATGTTCTATAACCTCCGGTGAGCCGAGAAGGCATAAACAGTCTAATTAATGTCCACGACTGTAGCCACAACCTACAATGAGATAAGCAGCAGAAGATATGAGATGTATCTCACACGCTGGGACTGAGATTTACACTTCAATTCTCACAAGCTACTTGCTCCAAAGACTGCAGCACATACAGGACAGACGGCCTAACCTAGACTACTGAGATGATAAAGGAACGAGTCTGCTATTCACATGCTTTCTATATTCTTCTTTGCTAATAAAAACAGCCAGGAGAGAAACAATAAAAAGGTTTGATGAGAGACTTTCATTGAGTGTACTTTTTCTACCTTCCATCATTCTGTTTTCTCTGTAATTAACGTTGTTTTGGGGTTGTTTTTATGTTTTACTTTTATATATCAAGATGATAATTTATGTGGATATGTGATAAAAGAATGAAGTTCAGTATTTAAGTTATAGAAAGGGGTAGGAGTGTTTGTTTATTTAGAATTTGCTATATATGTTTACTGTTCATTTTATTGGTTATTCTTGTTTTTTGTTCTCATTATTTGTTTGAAATAAATCTTTTTTTTCTCCGTCTGGTTTATCTTTTGTTTCTCTTCATTTCATTTTTATTTCTTCTGTCAACTGTTCTTCTCTGCATCCCTGTGTTTTAATGACAGCAGGGACAGCATGTGCTCATTAAGGAAATGGATTAAATAATGAATGCAAAGTCGAGGTACAAATACATTTAACACCCACAGGCTTCAAATGAAGCATTACTTTCTCATTAGGCTTTCACAGTAGTTCAGCCTGAGTGCATTATTTTTTTGGGTTTGTTTTACAGGACGCATTAAATCAGCATTACTGCAAATGTGCTGATGTTTACCACAGAGAGAGAGTGGAAATTGGTATTCAGATATGGCGGAGAAAGGACATGAACCTGTTGGAGAAATCATGAGTTTACGGACTGTTTTACTTACCAGTGCTCTGCTGCTCTGCTGACTGGGGATCAGTTGTCTCATTTGTGGAACATTCACAGGATTCACTGTAATGGATACACTGCTGAAGGGCCGCAACAATCTGAAAATATGAAAAATTAAAACAATGCATGTTATTGTGGTTTCTGCGAACACCTGATTGGTCTGAATGAAATCACGACTACTGTGGCAAATGTGGCTGTTGCTGTGAACAGGCCAAAGACCACAGGCTTACCTGAAGAATTCATACAGAATGTCAATGCAACCTCCTCTCATCGATCCTCTTAATCAAGAGTTTTAAGACTCGAACGGTTTGGTTTAATCTAAGTCCTGTAGCATTGGAGGGAATTTTAATGCACTGCAATGCAAGAGTAGTTTAGGCTTCCAGTGCCTTTGGAAGAGTTATTGACATTTACTTTAGAGAACGTTTTAGGGGTGATTCCACAGTAAGCCTCTCGAAAGTTAGAGTGAGACAGTTTTGACAGTTTTGCCTTTCTTGAATGCAATCCACAGTGCAATCATTTCTGGTGCCTAAATGAGGTAGTGGGTTTGAACGCCCTCTGGAAAGAAATTTCTTGTTTCGTTGGTTGTTTGCCTACAGTGCTAAACGTTTCAGAAGTACAAAAGGAGTCAGTGAGAGGTATTGATTAAGGAGTGAATCACTCACCAGAGACTTGTACTTTCTCTCCAGGAGTCTGAGAACCACAGTCCTACTGTAGCATCCATGCTGAGAGAAGGAGAGGACAGATCAGGATGAAAGAGAATATATGAGACGGAGTACATCCACAAGAGAGAAAGAGATAAAGACTCTTTTGAGCGACACATAAACACAGTAGTGTAAATACAAAAAGGTAATCTGCACAAATCAAAAACGCCTGCTCATTTGTAATACACACCATCCACTTTATAAACCAGGTTGCTTTAATATCCAGTAAGGCCAGTAGATGAATGGGTTCCAAGGCTTTCTCTGTCCCAGGTGAGGCTGAGCCATGTTCGTGAGGGAAGGACAGCAGGTAGAGGGTGCTCTCTATAACTTCCTCCATATATCTAAAGCCGGGTAGAAATATAACAACAACAAACCGTTGCAGCATAAAAAAATGTTCATGTTTCAATCAGGAGAGAGACCTGTTGGGGTAAAAACTCACTTCTCAGGATGGCGGATCCAAAAAGTTGTCACCTCCTTTTGAAAGTCATTCATCAATCGGATCTGAGGCAAAACAGACAGAGAGATAGAAAGCTATAATGTATTCGTATGCCGATACACTTTAAATACTGTAAGACAAAACACGCTGTACCTGTTTGAGAAGACGACTGATCTCAGGTCTGTCGATGGCGATGGAGGCTGAGCCAGTTGGAAAGCTTCGCTTTTGAGACACAAAACTTGACTCCACACTTTTAGCTGCACATCAAAAGGCAAAATATACTTATTATAAATCTTGTATTACACGCAAGATCATGTTGGTGTTTGTATACATAATGCAGCACATACATGATCAATTTACAGTGCAAATATTCTTAATTTAGCAATACAAAATAATTAAAGGATAACTTTGGTATTTTCCAACCTGGAGCCTATTTTCCCATGTTTTTCCCGAGTGACTAATGGGAATGTCAATTTTTGAGATTGGTCCAGTATTGAGCGAGAGTGCTGCGGCCTGCAGCAGCTAAACGAGCAGCAATGTCATCGCTCAGTGTAACTCACCAACTATTTACGTCTGTGTTGGAGTACATAAAGCTTTGTCATGGCTGAATATGTAGCCGATTTCAACAATTTCGATGCAACGCAAGAATTCAGGACGAGAACTCTCCGTACGAGACTTGGTTTGACACAATAACGATCAAGTGAAAAAATGTTTGTCCCGAGTAGTCACTTTGACACAAATACATGGGAAAGTATAGTCTAGAGTAAAATATCAAAGTTATCCTTTAACATTCTTAAAAATAAAAACTATATACTGTAAAACTAGATCATCCACATTGAGGCCTGTGAATTATTAATTCAGTGTAAAAATGAATATTTCAAAATATTTGTACATAAAGCTAAAATTACTATCTGCATAGTACCACTAGAGGTATGCTGGGAAATATTTTTTCTTCATAAATAAAGAGGAGCTGACCCTTTAAAATGTAATTTATTTTAACTGAAATGATTGTGAACCATTGTCTATTGTTCAGATTAAACATGAAGGTGCTGCTCATGCACTCAGTCCATCCAGAAGGGCCTACCCAAGCTGGTGTAGAGCTCTCGTGTCACATTCAGCGGAGAGGAGGAGAAGCTTTTAGCAAAGAACTGCAGTACAGTATCCTGATGGAGATACACAACATACGTTATCAGCACACACACACAGTCAAATACACCTGATGAATCACTGCTATCTGAAGGTTAAATTATAAGAAAGTACAATGAGAGGAAATTAAACCAGATTATTACAGACAAGATTTCCAGCCTCTACTGAGAGAGTGGCCTGCATATGTGCTACCAATCATTAAGGGAAAACAGTGTGATCTTGTTTTCTCTGGTGTGGCTGAATGACACGCGGGATGATGAACATTCCGTTTTCTTTGTTTGTTATTCATTATAAAGCCTGAAATTGTTCATAAAATCGACATGTTTGTTCTTGATTCATTTGTAAATTATGAATTTGTAGATTAGGTTGCTCAGGACTCACGCTGAGGTCGGGGTCGGTCAGAGCTGCAGAGAGATTTCTGCGCAGGCTGCTCCAGCTCTCACAGCTCAGCACATCAGACGGATTGGCACAGCAGAGAGCCTGAAGAGCCTCCCAGCGCACCTACACAGAGTCACATCACTTCACCTGGACTACACTGAGAATTATATTCACATTAAAAAGCAGCGATTTACAGATTTTGTGACCTCTTTGAGCAGACAGGTCTGGTGTGCCCATTGAGGGCTATTTGTTAGCGACACAATAAATCAACTTTGTAGGCCGGGTTAAGAATGGTGATGCCGACTACCGAGTTATATTAGTTACTAGTCGACTTACAGAAATAACAGCTCTTAAATCCGCATATTTCATTGATCTCTGAATTGAGAATTACTTTGGCAAACCGATAGTTCCCTTCTGATGCCTTCCCAAAAGCAAAAAAAAAACAGTTAGTATGAAAATAATGGAAGGCTGAATGAATTAAGTGAAACAAATTGGCAAATTCAGCCTGATTATTAGGCTAATGTCTACTGAAAAAAAACTGTTTTTTAGAAGCCTGAAGAAGTAAATTATGTTGTATTTCAGTAGAAAAATTGAAAATATTAAGGGAACGTAGGATAAAATAAAATCATGTATTTACAGTACACCATCATAATGTATGTGTAAGTGAGACCTTCTACCTCTTTGGGTCTGCTGGGGTCAAGTTTTTCAGCCAAAGCTTGCAGCTGCTCTTGTCTGATGAACGCATAACTCTATAAAGGACAATGGAAATGAAACACAAATTATTATGATCCATCATAAAGCAAAATAAAAAAGAGCTCTCAGTCTACAGTCTGCTATGGAAAGGAACAAACTCCCCCAAGGACACCAATTGCGACGAATGCCATCCAGAGATTGAGATACTATCTTGACAATTTAAGCGATACTGTATCTCTCACCTGATTGAAGGAGGAGTCGCTGTCAGAGCAGTTGTCAGTGTACTGGCTGTTGGACTGACTGTGCTGCTTCTCTCTGTGCATCTCCTCCTTCCTCACCTGGTCCTCCTCAAATTTGTTGATTAAAGACTCCACCACCATCATCATGGAGTTTTTCAAGGGCTGCATCATCTGCTGGTACCTGGCATGAAGCGAGAAATTGCATCAGTGTATGATTAGGAACACTTACTTTCAGAATAATTGTTTAGCTAAACTCCAATTTAACAATGCCTCAGTGGCATTTTTTTTCTAGTAAGAAATTAAGATTCTCTTTCTCTCTCTAGGGTTAACAGGAAAATAGTTGTGAGGAAATCCACATATTCAATCAAAAATGGCTTTTATTATCCATAACCTCAAAACATGCATACACTGAAGTTGAAAATAAGTATCATACAGCAAGACAGTGAAGGATTTCTGATGTTAGCACAATTCACACAAAACAAAAATATTATCTATGAATGAGAAAACAGAGTAGACAAAGCTCTGAGCTACGCTCACTCAGCTGAGTCTCTGGTACTTTGGGTGACCGCATGGATCAGAGTGTCGTGACCTGAGCCTATAGCATGTTGTCCATCTCCTCTGGTCAAGTTCTTGGTCTCCTCCTCCACCACAGTCCCCAATGACCTCTCCACATACTGACGGAGATACTTGACAAACTCATAACTGAAAAGAGAGCAATGGCGGAGTCAGACCTACTGGATATATACTGTACATTAAATCTAAACAGAAATAACTTTTAAATAACAACTCTGAAGTAAATGTATTATTATTCGAGTCTGGTGGCCTTACTTGTGGAAGTTCTTGTCAGTCTCCTCCAAGTGAAGGAGGATCTCCTCAGCACATTCGGTCGACGGGGCGCCAGAGATTTGGTCGTTAATGCTTCTCAGAAGCTGCTTGAGCAGGGATTGCAACTCTGCTTCATCTTCAGCTGACAACTGAGACATCTCTACTGCTGGCCCCTAACATGGGACAGAATGGAGTGATTCGTTTTCTAGGCTTAAATTGTGCAACAAATGCCAAAAATGTCTAAAACCATTGCAATATTGTATAAAACTAAAGATATCTTGCATCAGAATGCATTATATATACTGTAGGTTATAGTTCCATACACTACTTACTGTGTGGAGGTATGGTGAAACACACAAAACCAACATTTTCATGCTAGAAATAAATCTATCAGATTATTACAAACCAACCCACACTATTTATTAACTTAAATACTTTAAAATGTCACGATGTAGTTGATCTTAAAACTGCATTTACGAAGTTAAAGGCACAAATTGATTTGCTTCCAAACTGTATCCAGAGGTTGTTTGAAATTGAAGAGAGTAGGCAATAGGTTTTTCATAAAAACAAGGTATAAAAAGCTTCAGTCTACACCTTTGGGTCTGTATTATTTGTTTCCCCTTTAATTTAATGCCTCATTGTTATTTATTCATTTTCATGTGAATAATTTTTGTAAAAATATTACTAAGGACCAGAAAACAATACTACTACTAATACTACTCCATCAGTTTCAATCAGTGGTGAAAAATAACTAAAATACAGTGCTTGAGTAAAATTAGTAGGTACTTTTATTTTAGAGTATTTAAATTTTATGCTACTTTATACTTCTACAACACAACATGTCAGGAGGAAATATTGTACTTTTTACTCCACTGCATTTATCTGACAGCTGTAGTTACTAGTTTACAGTTCCTAGTACACTAGTTTATGATCAATTTATAAAATATGATACTGTGCTACAGAATAAACAATCCAATAGTATATAAAAGTGATGGTAAGTCAAAGTTAAAGTGTGCTGTACGGTTAAAATGCTTCTCATCAGTACTGATATTCCAATAATGGGATATAGCATTATATAATAATATAAAATCCTGAAAGGGATCATTCTGCACAACATGTACTTTTACTCAAGTAACATTTTGAATGTAGGACTTTTACCTGTAACAAAGTATTTTTAATTTAAGTATAATAACTAAGTGCCTCCTCCACCACTGGTAGTAATGCTCAGCACAGGGGAGTAAATGCGCAGACGTGTTGGCTCATTAGCTCATCACAAACAGGTGTGATAATGAGCTAACTTACCTTAGAATAACATATCTCAAGAATAACGGTTTACACAGCCGTTTCCTCTCAAATATACAAATACAAATCTAACAGAAATATTAATTGGTCAATGCTGTACATCCAACCTGACTATCTGATGTTTTACTGTTTTTAATTTAGAGCCTAAATGAGTTAATTGTTTCTCTCTGGTTAGCTCGACGTTGCTAAGTGCACCACTGTAACACAGCTAGCTAGCAGACATCAAAGACTACCAAAACACTTCCGCGCTGCACGAGCGAACCATCCGAACAGAAACACGTCGTATGCGGTATATGTTAAACCAGTCACCTCTCTGTTAGACTTGTAAAAGCTTTTATCCAGATAAAAGCCAGGGAGCATTTTGAGAGCACTTGCAACCAAATTCTGGGTCTCTATGGAAACGTCCACTTGATGTTGACTGCGGTGCATTATGGGATGTCCAAAGAAACAAACGCTGCCTTTTGGAGCGTCGGAAATATGTGTTTTACAAGTAAGATGATTAGAATATCTAAAAGCTTCTTTTTTAAAGACACATTTGGGAACATACAAGATCTCGCAGAGAATACATACATTTTAAATAATAAAATACAAGTGTTAGTAACATACTGTAAATAAAAAAGATATATAAGGGGGATTTATACATATTATTAAATAATATATAAATATTAAATAAACAGGCATTTATCACTAGGCATAGATAAGAACAAGCAAGGACTTCAAAAATAAAGGGCATATATCAAAACAATAAGAAACGATATACTTCCACACAAGTACATTTTTTTAGGTGATGAGAACAATAATTTGAAATAATGTACAAACCAAACAAATAATGGCTCATTGTTTATCCACTTGCTAAAATATAAAAAATTCCATTTACCCATAAGAATGACGATCATATTAATCATTTTAGAAATTAAATTAATTAAATTATCCATATAAGAAAAGAGAAATGCCAAACGTCGGAGTGTCCACTTTGAATTTGAACCTTTTTATTTCGAAATTGTGCAACCGGGTAAACCGTATGAAGTATTTTTAAATGAGTTTCAAAGGAAAGTTGAAATATTAGTGTCTGTTATCCAGAAACATCGCAAAATCCAACCACGCCTGATATAAACACGTCTAAGAGCCGGAGTTTCTCATGTGGTCTCGAATGCAGCACCATTGAAATACATGTGTCACGTGACTCAATGTTTTGCTTCGTCTACCGGGTGCTGAACAACTGATAATCTCTGCTGAAACGTTTGTCAGAGCTGCTAACGTTACCTTTATCAGACATTTACTATGTGAGAACAGCGACAGGTTTTGTTCACACGCCTGAGTTGTTGGTTAACGTTACGTTTGGAGATCACAGCGTTAAATCGGCTGCATAAGCTTTAGCCAGCGAGCTAGCATCAGCATCCATAGTGTCGACTATGGCGTCAGTGGACAGCTTTCAGTTTTTGTATGGAGAAATTTCTCGATCATGTAATCCTTACATTGAAACCCTGGCCCTGATCGGTGCTCTTTACGCGGCCAGGAGGGCGGTAATCCTGCTGAGAGACTGCTGCACGTTGGTCAGGGTGCATTTCCTGCCAAGAATTATCCCGAGTAAGAAGCTCACCCAGAGATTTGGAGACTGGGCTGTCGTTTATGGTAAGGATGCAGCAAGTGACCTCAGCAGCTATGGGAGTGCATGACGTTGTAGATGTTTTGTGACAGAGGGGAGAGGAGAGTCCCATGCGTTTTGTTTTAGTGACCCAAATCACCATTTAAGTCATTTATCAAGCAAATATTCAGCCTCTCAGATTTGACACTATGCTGATTTTCTTTCTATGATTTTATTGTTATAATATATTTTGGGTATCACACTAATGTTGCTAAGACAGTTAACTAGGTAAATAATGATCGGTTAATTATATTATATATAACAATCAGTTATTCATTTGGTCTATACAATGTGTAAAACTAGTGACAAATGCGTGGGGAGGGACATTTTCGAATTGCTGGTTTTAATCAACCAGCGGTCAATAATATGAAGATATTCATTTTACAATTATATAAAACAGAGAAAAGCAGGGTATTTATGATACACTTGAACCAGCAAATGTCTGGCATTTTCCCCTGATGAATTCAAAATTGTTGTTTAATGTCTTGGCAATCGATTAATCAGCTTAATTATTTTGGTAACAATGTAGATCTCAGGTTTTGAGGTCATGGTGCTGTTACTGTGCTGTAGTTGTCAGTTATATATCCTCATTCCTTCCTAACATGACTTTCATTGATAGATATTGTCCTCTTTCCTGTCAGGTGCAGCAGAGCCTGTAGCCAAAGCCTATGCAGAGGAGCTGGCCAGGCATGGAGTCAGCATTATCTTTGTCACTCGGGACCACTCATCTATTAGAGACACCGCTGCAACCGTCTCCCAAAGCTACGGAGTGGAAGCTGTTGTCATACTAGCCGACTTCTCTTTGGACCAGGCAGCCGGCAACCTCATCAAAGAAGCCATGAGGGATAAAGATATCGGCTTCCTGGTGAACTGTGTGGAGTCTGTGGCTTCCCCTCAGAGCCTGGTTGAAATGCCTGAGCAGAGCCTGTTGGATTTGGTGAATAAGAACGTTGCGGTGGCTACTCTGATGACCCGCTTGGTGCTGCCAGGGATGCTGGAGCGCAGCAGAGGAGCCGTGGTCAATATATCATCGGGGGCTTGCGCCAAACCCCTGCCTGGAAGAGTGACCCTCACTGCCTCCACTGTGAGACAAAACACTGAGGAAATCTCCTCTAGTATATAAAAAGACATTTCTAAATAAATATTATAAATATTCCAAAAAATGTCTATTGATGCTGGTATTTCAAAGCAGAGTAAACTTTTTAAAAACTTCAGTCCAACTCAAGTTTTAGGGTTATAGGGCTAACATACCCACAAGCAAATCACACTGCATCCCCTTCTGCTGGCTGTTATTCATTGCTCTTCTGCCCACTAAGTAAAAACACAACCACAATCACATTTTTCTATCCTGACAATAATCCTCTTTCCCTTTCTTATCCTTACATTTCAGGGCTACATGGATCATTTCTCAAGAGCTCTTCACCTTGAGTACAGCGGCAATGGGATCTTTGTCCAAAGTCTGACTCCTTTCCAGGTAGACCTGATATGACCATTAACCAGTGTGTACTGAACCTAAATATATCATTATATTGCCAACCAAAATATGTCTTTTATTATTGTATACGTTGTTATATAAGTTATTTTACTGCTATTTATAGTTTGACAACAGCTGAGAACTTTGGCTTCTTTTCTTAAATGAAAATAAGTTTTGTTGAAAGTCATGTAACAAGTAAGGTCTCAAAAGTAAATTATCAAAAAATATGAAATGTCCTCTATAATTAAAAGGTTAATATTATTTGTATATACTGAGTTTTAGTATGTCAGTGCTTGATATGCCGCATGTGTGTGTGTGTGTATGTGTGTCCAGATAGCCTCAAGTGAGCGACAACCATCCTCGTCATCGACACCGGGCTGGTTTGTACCAAAGCCAGAGGTTTACGCCCGCCACGCCGTCTCCACCCTGGGCGTCTCTAATAGGACCACCGGCTACTGGCCTCACACACTGCAGGTCGGCACAAAATAAGTCACGATTGTTTGTAATTTGTATCAACTCGGACAATTACACTACCACTGATCTACATTTCCAGCCTTTGTGAAAACAGGATCTAAAACATGGAACTCATTTCTGGATGCTGATGTGTTTCTCGCTGTTTTTCTTTTCTACCCAGTATGGACTGATGACACGTATTCCAGAGTGGATTTGGGTTCTTGGATCACGTGTGCTCATCAGTTAAGAGCTCACCTCTCCTCTCCTCACTAAAGACTTAACCCAGTTACTGGAACTTCTTGTTATTGGAGTCATGTGGAGTTTTAGTTTCTTCAGCCAGTAGGTTAAATGTGTTAAACTTTCAGGCTCTGTTGAGGTTGGTGGTGACGGTATTTTCTTCTATTTATTTGGTGTCTATTTCAAAGAAAGCTGTAGTGGAATTTGGACTATACATATATTACTACATGGTCTGACCAATCTGTGACACCTAAATTACTTATACAGGTCTTAGTGGTGGTCAGACATGAGGCTGGAAACTGGGTTTGACTTTGAGTTAGGATTGTAAACATGTACAACATAATATGACATCATTTGGTTTAGTGCTTGGACTTAAACATCAGCCTCCATGTACACTTTAAACTGTTGGATGAAAACATATTTAAAGCCCAACATGGGTCATAAAGGCGTGGTAAATATAGAACTTTTTTATGTATGTAAAAAGAAAAAGTTACTCACTGAAATACTTTTGTTTCGCGAAATAGAGTTCAGTATTAAAGTGCAGTTGAGATCAAAAGCCTCACCTCAGATGTTACAAGAAAAGACAGTCAGAAGAAAGCAATAATAAAGCAATCTGCAAATAAACAAAATCATATGAAAAAAATGAATTGTTGATCTGCAAGACCTTCTCACATCTGCATCATTAACCTGTATCGTGGTTTGTGTTATGTAGGCTCTGGTGCTCACTACGTCTTTAGAAAAAGTCCTACTACTACTGCTAGTCTACAGCTTTTTACCCGCACTGACCACACCTACAGTATATGGCACACATACAAACAGCAAATGGCATTCTCCCCAAAACCAAACCCAACATCATTCAACGTTAAAGGAAGAATGAGATGGATTTGTTAGTTGGCCCCTCCTCCCTGGCTGTATTTGTGTTTTTTCTGCATTGTGCCCACCTTTTTTGTAGCCTCCTCTTGGAATGCGTGCTTACGATCGGGCACCTGGATCGCTACGTTGTTATTGAGGTTGACGCCCAGAAGCGTCCGGAGCAAAGCAATATGAAAACACAAGCAGAGGGCAGCGTCTCTGCAGATACAGACACCCCCACACTACCTCGTGGGTCATAAGTGATGAGTGATAAGGATTATTGTTTTAGGAGTTTTATTTACAGAGGCAGATTTATAAATTGATTGATATTTGGGCGAGACTGTGGCTAAGTGGATAGCAGGGCCGTCTTTCAATCAGAGGGTCGGCGGTTCAATCTGGGCAAGACACTTAACCCCAAAATTGCTCCCGTAGCTGTGCCTACGGTGTAGAAATGTGATAGAATATGAATTGCAAGTCACTTTGGATAAAAGCGTCTGCTAAATGACTGTAATGTAATATTTTAGTGAGGAAAAAGCTGCATTATGAAACACTACCCAAAGTGTTATTCTGATAAATATAACCCGATCTAAACGTAAGAAACGTGTTAATTAATTGTTTTTAATTTTATACATGCAAGTGTTTATAGCGAATACCTGTGTGGTGGTGAATGGGAATGATATCTTTTAAGTGTCATTGCTCGGAGTACAACATTCAAGCATTTCCAGAAGTGAGTTTGAACCGCGATGAAGAGTGAGATTGTGATGTTTTGTTTTGTTGAGAAACTATTATTTGAGCTTATTTACTATATGTATATATTGCTTCAAAATAAGTATTTATATTTAGAAATGTGAACAGATTCAGATATTGTGTTGAGTGGTTGCTTGCACAAACTATACAACGTATAATATGTTGACTTAAATATGATACGTGTCGTCATTGCACCAATTAGACCAATAAAACTCTTTCTCCATTCCTATACTGTCCTGTCTTCTGAATCTAAGTATGCCAAAGTGTCTCTCTTTAAGGTCAGTCCGTTATCTGACTGGTAGGTGTTTCCTGTATATGAGATGTTGACCTATATGCTGAAGGCCACAAACACTCTGTTTTTCTCTTAAAACATTAGGGTAGTGTAGATCATTTATGTGAACAGACACCATGCCGACTACCAGAGTTTTACTCTGCGACCCTTCGGATCAGCCAGGTCACAGACTAAACCTGATAAACACACATGAGGTGCAGTGTGCCCGTAAAGCCACGTGCTGCAGAGCAAACCTGGGCTGTTTTGGGAGGGTTTAAGGTTTAAAGACAAAAGTAGAATCTTGCAGGTCTGATTGTTTTTTCTGAGGCATTTAGTAAATGTCTACATGAAATAGGTAATGGTGAGAAGAGATTTTGTTTTAGATCTGAAAATACTGAAAAACATAAGAAATAAAGGAAATATGATAACAGGCTTCCTAATAAACCTTTATACAGCTCCTTTTCATACAAATAATCTCGCCTTAAGTGCTATAAAAATGAGGAGAATCGACAAATAAAGTAACACCTGCCCTAAACTAAAAAGTAGCAGTACAAAATAAATTAAATCAATACAAAATACCATCAGAAAGGGCAATAAAATGATATTCAAAATAGTGGTAGAGATACAGAAAAATATGGAATTGAATTCAAATTTAAAGACTAGAGTTAAAACTAAGTTTACGACAAACAGAAAGTTATAAGATGCCTTTTTGAGTATCCTTGGAAATGGTATTCCACAATTTGGAAGAACAGCTATTAGCATAGTTTAGTTTGCTTACTTATACAGAAAGATTAGTGAAACTGTAAAGAAAAAGTGTCTCTGTGAGGTGAACAAGTGAGGAATACACACTTGCAGAAAACGTTTAAATGAACCGAGAGAACCGTTAGGGTTAAATTGACCTTGTGGTAAAAAGCGTTTCCAAGATCAAGCCAGGTCAACTTTGAAGTCATATATCAAGAAGTTTGATGTTGGTCCAGAACAGCTTCAGTGATGCTTCTCCGAGTCTGTGGGAAAGTCTACTGAGGGGATAAAACGCCAAACATAATATTCCCTCATTTGGTGTTTTGATGGTGGCGGAGCGTACCGTTCAACACGGTCTAAAATCTCTTATAGCTGTTAAGTTAGGGTTGAGATCTAGTGACTGTGAAGGGCACACAAACTGAATCGCACCACTTTCATACTCCTCAAACCTCGAAAGCACCTGCATTTGTTTCCCCACTTATTTATTCAGGTGTGAACCAGAATATCCGCAGATACAAGCAACAGGACAAAACAAGGCATTTACCGGCCGCTCAAATTCAGTGTTGGGACTGGAGGATTGTTGTTGTGGTTAGGATGGTGTCCTTCCAGATAAGATGCCAAAGAACCATGAAAGAACAGCTTCTTCCACACTTTCTCTCTTTGTCGTCCTCCAGAGTCATCGCCCTCTTCATTCACCTTTTTTTCTCTTTGGGTTTGTTCAATTGGTAAGTAGATTCTATTTACAAATCTATTTTCTCAGATTTTTGTGAAAAAGGAAAAAAAGCATATTGTGCTGTGCATGGACTGGAAATAATTGAAGTTTAATGGATTTATTTTTGGAGTATGTTGGTGTACATTACTGTAAAACTATGCAATATTTGTACCATGAACAATGCATTTGTATTTCAACATGTGAATGCACACCACAACGAGAAGTTCAAAAAGTGTAACTATGTAGTGGATATGGCAGCGCTTTATTGTAGTATGAAATCCCATTCTGAAGCGTAAATAACTCATTTAATAAATGTGATTCATGACAACTAACATATATCAAACAGCTACCAAACAGCCTAATGTTTGATCGTGTAAGAATGTGAGCCCACGCGTTACGAGAATGCTTCACAAAATAGTATTCTGATTAAATAAACTGATGCCAACAGAAACAAAACAATGCCACATAAGAACCAGAGAAGATGAATTCAGAAGAAAATAATTCACTATGTGAAAGAAACCCCTATAAATGTAACACCTGCACCAAAACCTGAGCAGCCTCATTTACTCAGGCAGGTAAATCTGTATTTCTGCATCAGTGGTTGAGCTCACGTACTTTGAATTAAGATTTGCAACAGTTGGTATGAACCAAGGTTAAGGTCTTGGTTTGCAGCAGATAAGTGTGTTTTGGAGATCGGAGTCACCAGCCATGGCTTCTATCAAGCCTGCAAGAAATGATAAAAGTTTGGCCTTGTGAGGGAGCCTGCCTGTTGTGACTTTTACGCCTACAATGATTTCAGAATCACTTTTTGTCAAACTGAAAATAACAAGTCATGTCAAGGGGTGATACTCAACTGCTAATGAAAGTAATAAAACCAGACTACAAACCATTCTCTTTTGATCAAGCAATACTTCTCAAATAATGCAAGTATAACTTCAGAGATTATCTTTCTGTTAGTCATGTTATGGAGCCTTTTCGTATTCATCTCCTCACACAGAAAGCGGGACAACTGGCGACTGAAATGGGCGAATGGGATGTGCTGGGCCGCCTGCTGGATAAAGTGCAGAGTCACTCCACGGTGATCGGCAAGGTCTGGCTCACCGTGCTGTTTGTCTTCCGCATCCTGGTCCTGCGCACCGGCGCCGACAAGGTCCGGTCACATGTTCACCATCTCAAAATGCACTTCACCGCAGTAGCCACAATGTAGGCATTGGTGGATGTCTTAAAACTCCTCCCAATGTGTGGTGAGCAAGAAGTACTTAAAAAAGCCAGAAAAGTCACATGAGCACTTTATTTCTATGATCATCCCGAGGTACAGGGCAGTAAACATTGTCCCTACTACAATTTAAACTCTATGAAGTTTGTAGTAGTATATGCATCATCTCTGTTTCTCTAATCTTCCTCTAGGTTTGGGGCGATGAGCAGTCCGACTTTGTCTGCAACACCCTGCAGCCCGGCTGTGAGAACGTCTGCTACGACATCGCCTTCCCCATCTCTCATGTCCGCTTTTGGGTCCTTCAGATTATTGCTGTGGCGACTCCAAAGTTGCTATACCTCGGTCACGTCCTCCACGTGATCCACATTGAGAAGAAGGTGCGTCGCTGCAGTGGGTGTAGCATGACAGCGAGACTGGGCGAAGGCTGTTTGTCAGGCGTGGGCCAGTGACGTAAAAGTGTAGTGCCACTTACTACTCGAATTTAGCTAATTTAAGCTCACATATTTACTGTATGGTTGAGTCTAAGTGAGCCGCACTCATCAACCCCTTTGGCAGCTGTTTCCAGTTTTTCTGCCCCCTAGGGGCCAAGATTTGATTAATACAGCTTTAAAGTCATACTCATCCCAAATCTATATTTTCAGGACCCAAAACTCCCTTCTTGTGGGCTTTAAAGGTAGTTTTGTAGTCAGGAACAGTAGATGTGTCTAGCTTGACATCAGTTGGTTCCACAAAATGTCAATTATCAGAAGTTTTCAAAGCAGAAACAAGTATCAACACAGTTTCAAGGGGGGAGATAGTGCTAATCGCAATAAGTGTTTAGGAATAATGTATTTGGCAAAACTGTTTGAGTCTATATCTCATGAATTTCCTCAACTTTATACTCTACGGTGGCATCCATCTTTCATCTTTCTCCTAATTACTTTCAATACATCTACACGTCTTTTTCCAATTATTAAAAAATGTCTAACTCTTGTTCTTCCAATCTAAGATGAAGGAGAGGATGAAGAGGCAGGCCGAGATGGACGACCAGGCCAGTATGTTCCTTAGAAGGGCCTACAAAGTTCCCAAGTACACCAAGAGCACTGGCAAGATCAGCATCCGGGGCAGTCTCCTTCGCAGTTATGTGTTCCATCTTGTTGCCAAGATTGTCCTGGAAGTTTTGTTCATCGTGGGTCAGTACTTTCTGTACGGCTTCACCCTCCAGACTCGCTACGTCTGCAGCAGCTTCCCGTGCCCTCACAAGGTGGACTGCTTCCTGTCAAGGCCGACAGAGAAGTCGGTCATCATCTGGTTCATGCTGGTGTCGGCGCTCGTCTCCCTCCTCCTCAGCCTGGTTGAGCTGCTCTACCTGTGCGTGAAAGCTGTGAAGGAGTGCATGGCGAGGAGGCAGGACTACACCGTGACCCCAGTGACGCCTCCACCTTCAGAAAGAAAGGCTTTTAAAAGCCGCGACGATATGCTCCAGAATTGTGTCAACCTGGAGCTGGAGCTCCAAGGACGAAAGTTAGGGGTGAACGGGGCCAAAATCGGGGTCACCGAGGCTGCTATGAATGTGTCGCCTGAGAGCAACAACATGGGGGCGGAGGTCCGCATCTGAAGCATGGACGCAGTGATCGGTTTGAGTTCCGGTGTTTGTGTGCTTTGGCTTTGGGC
Source organism: Anarrhichthys ocellatus (assembly GCF_004355925.1). NCBI lineage: Eukaryota > Metazoa > Chordata > Actinopteri > Perciformes > Anarhichadidae > Anarrhichthys > Anarrhichthys ocellatus. The sequence continues at coordinate 3,574,893 of NW_022280055.1, read as the reverse complement.
AGCAAAAAGGGGGTTTGTGTGCAGAGAATTGAGATAGAGGGAAGGAGAGTAGCCAGCTTCTGTAAACAGTACTCAGTCACATGCAAAATTTTGCTTTAAATTACTGTGACATGATCAAAAATAAAGATTTCTTGCAGTTGACAGATCCATCAGTTTAAATTTTTTTTTGACAGATTTTGCAAATGGTATTTTTTGGGAATGATTTTAGACAATGTTATTACAATTTTGACTCAATAAACCTCTCATATACTGTATATGCTTATCTGTCTGAATTTTGTCCATTTTTCTTTCAAATTGAGAACACACTCATCCATCTGAACCTCTGCAGTTTTTTACAAACATATCATACTGTATATAAAGAGCTACAATTGGTACAATGCATACAATCAGTTAATAATGTGATGAAAATGAGTTTTTAATACACTGCACTGCTCTGTCAAAAGGAATCAAAATTAGCCTCTAAAGCTCAATAAGTAACAGGTTATATTTCAGTTGTTCAATTCTTGCCATGTGACTATGAGTTTTTTTTATCATTCATAGAGAATATTTGAATATGAGCAGCAGTTTTATTTAGCGTTGTCTTCGTGATTATACACTTTCCCTGTTTATTTTCAAGTATTCTCGGCCAATAAACTGAGATAAACAACACCTGTCAATCATTACACTCGTCCTCTTAGTCTCGACAATTTATATTCACGTTTGCTGACAACGTCACATCTAAAGCCAGATGTGTGTTGCTCAACGTCCCCATGTTGCCCTCGCCCAGCACACTCCAAGGTCCAACTTTAAAGTTAGCGATCCGTCCCAGGAAGAGACAGTCCTTTCTGACCAGGTCAGCAGGTAAGATGCAACGATTATTGTTCTATGCTACAGATTACTAATCATTTAAAAATGCAAAAAAAAATTAAATTAGGAGGGAATATTTGTAAAGAGCACTATACAGAATGGAAATGTAGCGTTTTCTGTCTTTTTTTATAAAAGCATATTTGTAAGAAAGTGACGCGTTTCTTTTTTTTACTTTGAGTGTTAATGACTTTGCTTTTTTCTAACCGGTTTTAATATGACTTCCATTCAACTAATACTTGCATGAGATTGCTTTTCATGTTTTACCATCCGGCTTTGCCCACAAGACACGTTTAATATGTTTGTATAAATATCATTATTATACAGAATATTAAGCATGTAAGCTTTTAGGTTACATCTACACAGGGAAAGAGCTGCTTTTTCCTTTCTTCCCTTCCTTATTGTATCTCTTTTCCAGCCTACTATGCCTATAATGCCATCGAGTCTTCTGTTCAAATTTCTGATTAATAATTATTTTAGGAAAATATTGACCAACTAGTGCAGGGTTCATGGGGCGTTGATACCTTCTTACTTCTCAAGGAACCAGATTCAAAAACAGAACCAAGATTTTATCTATATTAATAAAAAGAACAATGAGTGCCTTTCTTCCTGCAGCAGCATATTGATTCAATACTAAGCTGTGGTTAATGTTTTCAGTTGGTAAGGTGTGTTGTAGGATCATTGCAAACTAAATTAGAAGTTTGTGCTTTTATCCATTTATCACAGATCAGTAACGGAACATCACCGATAAAGATGGGAGACTGGGGATTCCTGTCAGGCCTGCTGGACAAGGTCCAGTCCCACTCCACGGTCATTGGGAAGATCTGGATGAGCGTGCTCTTCCTGTTCAGGATCATGGTTTTGGGTGCAGGTGCTGAGAGCGTCTGGGGCGACGAGCAGTCGGGTTTCGTCTGCAACACTCAGCAACCTGGTTGTGAGAACGTCTGCTACGATTGGACCTTCCCCATCTCGCACATTCGCTTCTGGGTCCTCCAGATCATCTTCGTCTCCACGCCGACGCTGGTCTACCTGGGCCACGCCGTGCACATCATCCACAAGGAGAACAAGATGAGGGAGCAGCTGTTGAGTCAGAGTGGGTCCCGGGTGCTCAAACAGCCCAAATACACGGACGTTAAGGGAAAGGTGAAGATCAAGGGGAACCTGCTGGGGAGCTACCTGACCCAACTCGTGTTCAAGATCATCATCGAGTCTGCCTTCATAGTGGGCCAGTACTACCTGTATGGCTTCATCATGGTCCCCATGTTCCCCTGCTCTCAGAAGCCCTGTCCCTTCACTGTGGAGTGCTACATGTCCCGGCCCACAGAGAAGACCATCTTCATCATCTTCATGCTGGTGGTGGCCTGCGTCTCCCTATTTCTCAACTTCCTCGAGGTGTTCTACCTGATTTGCACCAGGGTCAGATGTGGGTCCAGGCCTCGCAGTCACAAGATCACTTCTGCCGAAAACCCTGCTAGCCTGTTGTCTCCCAAGTGGCCGACTATAGAGGACTCGCTCAAGCAGAACCAGATTAACATCGAGCTAGAGGGCAGCCCGAGCATCGGTGGAAGCTTGGATGGAGCCAAAGAGGAGAAACGACTACTGAGTGGTCATTAAAAACATTGCTCTGACCATTATAATGTTTGAAATGTTCGTTTTTAGATCGCTGCGTCCTTGTTCAGATACATGTAAGAGACTGCGTAAAGAATTCATGCAAAATGCTTTAAAAAACTCCTGACCGAATATCAAGGAGGCGCTTCATCACTGTGTAGTTAAGTCATATTCTTGCTGAGAAAAGTCTGCATAAATCTGAATTATTTTTAGGGCCACATTGTTGGAATTTTACATTTATTTTGTATTATTTAACAGGAAATCTAATAATGGAAATCTAATAATGGAAAGCATGCAATATTGATGATGTATTTATGTTCTTTAATACTCTATTAGTGAGCAGAGTTTCATCCATGTCTAGTTTCTGAATGTGTCCTGTAAGTTATTGCCATGTTCATTATTAAGGACTTGGAATATTTTGCTCACTGAATGGTGAAAATGATGTTGATGATGATTGTGGTGAAAGGCTTCTACCGTGTTTGGTAGACATTTTTGTGTGCTGTATTGTTTTTAATAAATGATTCAAATTTAAGATATAAAAACAAATGTTTCATGACTATATTTATTTTCAGCTAGGTGTACACTTAAACGCCTTACTTTCAAAGAGCGTGATTTACACTTGTTTGGTAAAGCTGAAAGGCCTGCAACTAATTATTATTTTCATTACTGATGAGTCTATAGATTCTTTTCAAAATATGAATTGTCATAGAATAGAATATAAAACTTTAGCCAATTGTAAAAACTGTCCATCAGTTTCCCTGAGCACATGGTGACAAATCTGTATAATATCACTGGAATGTGATAAATAAACAGATTTCAGAATTTGAGAAGCTGAAACCAGTGATTTTTGTCAAAGAACAATTTTAATGATTAATCAATTAGCAAATCTGTTGCCAATTCATCGTCTGGTGAGTGACTAACAGATTAATCTTTGAGATAATAGTGTACTCTTGCTATTTCTTCAGAATAGGGAGTGGTTGATAGATTGACATTTATTAGTCACCACCGCTGGTTTAATAATAATTTGAGTGACTTCATACAAGGCTAAGGACACTTACATCAGATGGACACAATGTATGACACATCATGGGGGCAGAAATACAGCCATAAAACCCGCAGCCATCACGAGGACCTGCTCAACATTTTGCAATTCAATACAAAATCTCTTCAACAAAAGCATCTTTGTGGAGCTTATAATATTAGATTTGCTGCGTTTGTTCCGACTTTGTGTAAATCACTCAGCCTGAAACCAGAAGAAAAAAGAAAAACTTTCTGTTGACACAGTCTCCACAAAAACATAAATGCGACTGTTCAATCGTCACGTAGTACTCGTTGCAAGGTTATACTGGATTGCATCAGTCTGTACAGGTGTTCATGTTATTGTGCCAATTCCCTTGAATTTCATCACAAACACAATATGCAAAAGTACATAGTTCAGTAGTTCAGCGATTCTGTCCTCCGTTTATTATGTCGGTGTGTATGATTTACTTATAAAATAGCATCTATACAAAAACCACACCTTGGTAATAGTGAACAAAGGCATAAAACAGCTGTAGAAACATCATGAGCACAAGAATTAGATTTATAGCCCTGCCAATCATTAACCTGTACAATCTTGTCAGTGCTCTGCCCAAAATTGTTCACTTGGGATTTATCATTTCTAGATGTCATGACACTGTTGCGCAGTTTCATCTAGAGTTCAAGGTACCATACACAGGTTTGGTTTGGTTTGGTTCACTGGGCTCTCTATCATTCATCTCCACAGCTGGTGACCGCTCTGTTTGTCTGCACAGGGGTCTTTTAAAGGTATGGTGCGCAATTACTTTTTTTTAAAATATTTTTTGCTGCATATTATACAAAATGTAATGAATTCAAACTTAAATGTTATGGTATCACTGTTGGAATAAAATACACAACCTCAAAGATATATTACGATGGCTCTATTATTATTATTAAGCATGACGTTGTAAGAGTGTGCGTGAGAGTACAGAGCAGGGCTGGAAGAAGTACTCAGATCTTGTACTTAGGTAAAAGTAGCAATATTACAGTGTAGAAATACTTTGTTACAAGTAAAAGTCATGCATTTAAACTTTTACTTAAGTAAAAGTACAAAGGTATCAATATATACTTAAAGCATAAAATGTAAAAGTACTCCTTACGCAGAGTGGGCCATTTCAGAATAATAGGCTCTATATTATATTACTGGATTATAATTATTGATGCTTTTAATGTGTTTATCACTTTAATGAAGTAGCTGGTAAACGTGGAGCTACTTTTTACTACATGTTGCATAGCTAGATATCAATACATGTTATCTTAACCTATAATAGTACATAGTCATTTACTTGTTGATTGTATTTCGTATTTTGTATTATGAATCTGAATATGCAAAGTAACTGTCAAATAAATGTAGTGAAGTAAAAAGTACAATATTATAAAAGTATAAAGTAGCATAAAATGGAAATACTCAGGTATAAGTAGTATAAACTAGTATATTCCACCACTTGTGCAGAGAAACTCTAGAGACCGCCTGACCATCCAGACTTATGCATTGTCCATAATCCATGAGGATAAAGAAATCCGTATTATTTTTACATATTTTTACATTTTCTTGGGGCTCAATGCTCTTAGCAATGCATACATACACCATATTATATACTCCGATCATTACATCTAATCCCATATAGTGAGATAGCTTGAGATAAGTACTTCGTTGCGTAATGGTTTTTATAGCTCCCTGTTTACGGTCCTGAACATGCTACACTGTAGGTTAGGCTTTTTACAATTGTAAACCCTGGATTGTGTCTACTAAGCAAAATAGACCTCCTGCTGTTGCTGATGATGTTTTACCCTTAATGTTAATCAATAATCACGACTCAAAGCGCCTAGTGCTATGTGTTAAAAATAGCAGAATGCTTCGTCCCATGATGCTGTGCTATATGTAATATGGAGAATAAAATATCATGGGTTAAATGCACACCAGTCAGGACTTCAACAAATAAACTGATTACATTCAAACACTTGATACCAATTTACCAGTTTTCACTTTCTACACGCCTGGAATATTATAATTTACTTGGAAATGATAAAACAGGGATTTACAATTTTAAGAGTGTTTTTTATTGTCTAAAATAGTATCTTATTTGCTTTTCCCCGATTAGATCAGAGACCATGGGAGAGTGGGGTTTTCTGTCCTCTCTACTGGACAAGGTCCAGTCCCACTCCACCGTCATCGGGAAGGTCTGGCTCAGTGTGCTTTTTATCTTCAGGATCATGATCCTTGGAGCTGGAGCAGAGAAGGTCTAGTTCTCTTTCTTCAAACTTTATTTTTTGTAGGGCTGTGACTAACTGATGAATGTCTGAATTACATTTATGAGACGTTAAAAGCGTTCAGGTGAAATAGCACCCTCTGGTGGCCGTGTTGAAGGCCCACAGCTCCAATCAAAACCGGACTCAGCTTGATAACAAATGATTAGGCTTTATAAATATAAGACATTTTTAACATATTTCAAATAATGAAATACCTTTATCTCCAATTTTGTAGTGCTTATCTTTCGATAAAGCAGTACAAAAGGGCCTGGAGGCTATCCCAGCATGCATTGGGCAAGAGAGTATAAATCCAATCTGATCAATCAACCTGCTTGCTTGTTGCTTTTGTTGTTGATTTAGAAAGAACAAAAAAAACGTAGTTTTTGTTTCTAACCCTAACCAAACTATGTATCTTCAGAATGCCATTTTGTTGCCTGCTTGTTTATCATTTAGCCGTTATTAACACAATTCTCCAATGGACATCCATAATTACATTAAAAGTAAATATTAAAAGTGACATGGCATTCACTTCATTTGCCATATACATCTATATATAAAATGATATTAACTTCTCCTCTGAACATTACAGGTGTGGGGTGATGAACAGTCGAATATGATTTGCAACACCAAACAGCCTGGTTGCAAGAACGTCTGCTATGACCAAGCCTTCCCAATCTCACACATTCGATTCTGGGTCCTCCAGATTATCTTTGTGTCAACTCCAACGCTGATCTACCTCGGTCACGTCCTCCACATTATCCACAAAGAAAATAAGATGAGAGAACATGTCGTGACCCACTCCAAGAGTGGAATTGTCAAAGTTCCAAAGTACTCCGACAACAAAGGCCACGTCAAGATAGAAGGCGACCTGCTGGGAAACTACATGACCTCCATATTTTTCAGAATCCTTCTGGAGGTAGCGTTCATCGTGGGGCAGTATTATCTGTACGGGTTCATCATGGACCCAAGAGTCGTGTGCACCCGGGCCCCCTGTCCCTTCACCGTAGAGTGCTACATGTCCCGACCCACAGAGAAGACCATCTTCATCATCTTCATGCTCGTAGTGTCCTGCATCTCTCTCCTACTCAACGTAGGGGAGATCTTCTATCTGGCGTGTTATCGCTCATGCAGACGAAGGTCTAAAACAAAGGCGGCTGCTTCTATCGCCCTTCACCCGCGTTTAAACGGCGACCCACTGATGAAACACGAGAAGTTCGGCCTCCATGACGCAAGTCACAGCACAGCCTGAAGAAGGCTTTAGATCCAGTGTGCAAAATGGAGACAGGCGCATAGTTACCAAGACAACAGGAGGGCGAATACAAATGTTATTTATTTATGTGATGCTAAAATAAATCCTGAAAGTGATGCAAATTTGGTAACGTATGTGTAGACTATTTATGAAAATGGAAAAATGTACAAGAATAATTGAATATAAAAAGGTACTGTATCCTGAAGCAGACTTTTAAAGATTGTACAAAACGTGAGCTTGAGTGATTTGTTTCGCTCTAAAGCAGTGTGTACAGTAAGAGCTGTTAGTGATACTTTGCTTATCAGTTTTTTTTTCTAAATATTATTCAATTTGCAGGCATGACTTTTAGGACTGTAAATATTTTAATAACAAATCATTCCTTTTTTCATGTTATATATTTGAATATGAATTTGTAACTGACTTTCAAACTGCAATCTCAGCTTTTGTTTCATGATTCATCACTGTTTTGGGTTTCACTAAAATCACATTTAACATACTGTAAATCACTCATTTAGATACATAAAAAAAATGAAAACAACGAAATTACAAAATGTGTACATTGTTATTACACTCTTCTGGTGTAAAATCTCCTATCGTGGCAATTTGACTTGTAATCATACAAGTAAAATAACAACTACATTTTCTGGAAATTCACTCGAGGAACTGGTGTCGCCCAGTGCAGGCACACGAATGTTAGATTCCGGCATGTGTTCTGGATAAGCAACAGTTTGCTAACGCAATGTTATCTTGTTGAGGAGTTGACTTTTATCCATCAGAAAGGTTCAAGTTTTCCTATGGCAAGTTGGCATTTTCAACATATAATTTATCAAATTACAGAGTTTCACTGAACAGGTACACTTACCTTCTCAACTGTACGATACTACTACTCCGTAACTGCTATGTAGCTAAATAACTAACAGTTTGCTGACAAGTTCCAGTGTCAATTTAAAAGGTCAAATGTCAATTGTTACATTCCTACCCTTTTTCTGCCCCCTAATGGCAAAAAAAAGAAAGAAAAAGTATTAAAACACAACATCTCAGCACCAACCTATGGAAGCCCATTTCTGGCAGCAACAATAAATAAAAAATCACAATTTCTTTGTTTTTTGTGCTGTCAGAAATGGGCTTCCATACCAACCTGTGGTGGTGGGTGGTGCAGAAGCACTCCCTGCCGGGGAAACACCACTAGATGGCGCCATTAACACGCCCGCCTGTGTCCCTCCGCGTCAGCTCGTAGTCCCGCCCACCGCCCCCACAGTGACGAACACCAGTTTCCTTTTCCTCACAATATAACAACAGCTGGAAGCAGCTAAAGATGGCCGCCGTGACCATGGCAGGGCTCGACGCCCACAGAATGGAGGAAAAGAAGTTCGAGTACTTCTCCTCCATCAACTCCATGGCGAAGAAAATCATGCAGGAGAGGAAGACCATTGAAGCCAAGCACGGCTCGTCCTGGGAGAAGATGACGCCGCAGGAGCAAGACAGCGCCATCGACAACGGGATGATGGAGCCACATATCCGAGCCCGATACGCCATGCACAGAGTGGAGCGTGAAGAAGTGGTCTGTTACCCGAAACTGCTCATTCAAACGGGTCAGAAGATAGTTCATTTCGGCGAAGAGGTAGTTAAACCACGTTTTAATTGATGTTACGTTGCTTTGTGTGTGTGTTTAGAGGTGGGAATAGCCAGTGTTGTCATGGTTAATAACTGACGTTAGCCACGTAGCCGGCCGGTGAGACGCGTAGGTAAACGTCACTGTGGCTTCCTGGTGCGTACTACTAGCTACCGTGTTAAATGTAATTTAGTCACGATCACAGGGAATCCATTGATCGATACGTTCTGCTGGACATACTTACAATAGTCAATAACATGGCCATAACATGTGTGGTTTTGGTCGCTGTTATTATTGTGTTTTGCCGGCAAAAATGTAAATAATGTAGACTTTGTCCTAAATATGGTAGAAGTTGAATTATCCTCCCATTTATTCGGCTATCTACGGAAAGCCTTGAGTTGAAATGGTTACTACACTGTTGTATTTCTGTTCAGGATATTACCTGGCAAGATGAGCATTCTGCCCCCTTCTCGTGGGAAACAAAGGTAAATATATTCAATATTAAGTTTGAGTCTGACATAAATGTTTCTGCAAAGAGATTTGGCACAATATTGTAGCGCTGCAGCTAGCTCCTTCTTTGGCATTATCAGTACATGGGTTGACTACATTTTTAGTAATTAATTGTGTAGGCTATAAAATGTCAGAAAATAGTAAGAATCCCTTTAGAGAGCCCATTTTGGACATCTTCAAATTGCTTGTTTTATCAAACCCACAATCTAAAAAAAACATATTCTGTTTACAATTACATAAAACTGAAAATAATCTAATCCTCTCATTTAAGAATTAAATACATTTAAGATTACTTGATTATCATAATGGTCAATAATTCACTTATGACTTATGTTTTGTAGTTTTAAGTTTCTTTAATCTCTGCAAATACATAATCCAAATACTTTGTTGTTTTCTGCCTGAAATCAGCATGTAGCGTTGAGCCCAGTTGAGTTGTGAGATATTGTTGCGTCCTTCTATCAGAGCCAGTTGGACTTCAGCTTGACATCGGGCCCAGTCGACCAGGGGGTCTCAGCCTCGCAGGCAGACTCAAAGGCTGCAAAGGTTCCTCATTCCAGCCAGCTTGGCAAGAGTACACCAGGAACCAAGGTATGATAAAGAGCGCGTTGTTTGCTTGTTTGAATGGTGTGCATCTCCAGTAGGAATTGCTTTTTGAATAACCTTTACCTTAACTTAAATCACAATCGCATAAATAAATAAATAAAAAATGTTCCTGGAATTTTACAGGAGAGGCCGTGCAATTGTAGGTTTTGTGAAAACAACCTAATATAAAACAAACGTGTTGTTGTGTGACTGAAGGTGTCTGTCAGTGAGGTACGGAGGCCAGAGGAAGAGTCGTCTTTCTGGAAGATCAGCGCAGAGAGGTCCAGGCTGGAGGGAGAGCAAGCCGACTTCCAGTCCCTGACCCCCAGCCAGATCAAATCCCTGGAGAAAGGAGAGAAATCCCTCCCCTCCTACCTCCGACAGGTAAACACTGAAATCTACCGTGCTTCTGACTATCCGGTGGCGTTTTCAGTTCGAGTAACGGCTGCCATTGATGTTTGTTCCCACATTTTGGCACAAGCATGGCATTTCGGGTCTGTATAGTTTCTGACAAACAACAGATTGAAAGCAAGCTCCCACCCAAACACACTTGTCACTTTTCCAATCGAGCTGTGTATCCTGAAATAGAAGCCAGCCTGAAGCCGAGATCACTGGCATCTGTGAAGCCTCCACAAGTGTCAGAGGAGCAGATGGGGGGGGAAAAAAAGGAAACGATGATTTCTATATTGTTTCTGAATGTTCTTCTTTGCCGTTCTTCCTTTCTTTTTGTTTTGTGCACATTTGTTGTTGCTGAGATTTTTCCATTGTACAGCCACATCAACCACCTGTGACGCTTGCGATGATCATACGAGAAACTTAAAGGAAATGTCAACAAATATGTGACTCTTCTTTATCATAATCCGTTTTCAACATTTTTGAAAACATCGCCATTTAAATGAAATCCTCGTAAATGTGTGTATAATGTAAATATCATCTTTCTACAGGAGACCTCTGTCACCACCAAGGAGCATGAGGCAGTAGAGCCCCACCCTCCGGCCCCTACCAGGTCCACCAAGCACCGAGCACCCAAAGTTCCTGCTCCCCATCCCCCTCTCGCCATCCCTGTCGCCATCCCTGTCGCCGTAAGCGCAACGCCTGCATCCCTCTCCATCTCGCCGAACCCACGACCGCCTGTCAGCGTGTCGTCGTCGGTAGCCGGGTGGGAGCGCTCTCAGAGCACCCTGCCGTCGGTCGGTACCACCGTGGATGAAGTGTTCTCCTCCGGCATGATGTCCAAGCCCTCCCACCACCCCGCCAGTGTGGAGAAAGAGGATGACGGTTCATCCGCCAGCCCCACCTTTGGTCAGGTGAGTTCTGAAGTTCTGAAACAGATATAGTTTTCAGAGTGACGTGAGCTCAGTCTTAAGTACAAGTTTTCTGGTTTTGGATATTTTAATAGCAGGGTACGTAAAAAAGTCTTGAAAGTTTGGAAAAAAGCTTAATTTTAACCGGTATGATTTCAAGCTCGGGGATATGCTTGATTTCAAATATACCTAAAAATGATTGATGTTCCACCGTCTTGGGGCTACAACAGCAACCCGTTTTTAAATTGGCACGCATTAAATAACTATGATCAAAACATACATTCATAGTTAATATGAACAACTGGTTCAATGAACAAAGTGGCAATATACATTAATTGCAGTAATTATACATTAAATCTGTAATTTTTTACAGATATTCATATCATATGGAGAACAGGAGTTAAGAAAACATATTGTTTCTAATAGCCATTCAAATGTACTGAACTGTGTGTCTCCCGCCCCCTCAGTACAACACGAACAACAACCTCCTGAAGACTGGATTCGACTTCCTAGACAACTGGTAAACCACAGCCGAGACCAGTCACCGCTATGAATGAATCACCCTCATCATCACTTTAAAGAAGGACCACACTGCCATGACTACAGACAACACACCAGTCCTTTAGAATGACCACATTATGTTGTTGTAATTATCTTCAGTGGCTTGTTAAGATATTATCTCACTGCCCGTGTGCTGGTGTTCCCTCTCCCTCTCTTAATTAGGTTTCGTTTTCTTGCCAAACACCCGCCTGCCCACCAAATGGAGAGTGAGCAGGGATTGTGCATTCACACTGCGATCAGATCAATTACAAGATGATTCAAAAGTTTGGAGCTGCATCAAAATATGATATAGAATATACATCCTTTTACCGAGAAGGCTGTTACAAATAAATTGGAAGGCCGAGGGAAGTAGTACAAAAATCCAATGTTTTATTATTCGCCAACACCAATAAAGGGTTCAGTTGTGGAGGCTTTTTCTCATATGATATCAGCCAACGATATCCCTGAATTACCTGGTAACTCTGGTAAGCTGTTGATCGGGTCTGTAGTGTGAATGCACAGTAACGGTGTGACTTGGCTGCCTTCATGTGCAACTTTTAGACACTAATCTAGCAAGCGAGGACATCTTTTGTACCATACGCATGTCAAATTTTCATCTGTGCAAAACACTAGAACACTCGTCCGTCTTTTTGTTTTCTTTTTTGTTTTGAATATTTTTTGCTCTAATGTGCTTTTATTTATACGTACCTATATATATTCCTATGAACCTAAGAGTTTTAGAGTTAAAGTAGTGCTGAGTGCCGCAGTCTCGGCCCACATGGGCCAATTACTACAAACAATGTTCCTGCCGGGTATGGAATTCCTGGAATATTATGGGATTTTTTTAAGGATGTTCAGGTGGGGAATATCGTGGGATTTTACCCTTGCATCACTTTGCAGAAATTAAACAATGTATTTTGCAACATTCACACATCACACACTTCATTGAATTCGATGGTTTTCATTAAGTGGAATCCAAACTGAAACCAAAAACAGGAGGGAAGAACAGCCATGGAAGGGATCAAACTTAGTCATGGAAAGCTCATGGACTGAATGTCGGGGCTGCTGTGGGAACCTGTTACAGATGTCCTGTATGGATTCAATGTCTCCACGACACTCCTTACCATCTCACCCCTCCCAACTGTCACCTTTGACGTCAAACTAGTGCTGAGCAACGCTGGTGTGCATTTATAGTGAAAAAAGACGCAGTCAACCGTCGTGTTTTAGATGAATAGGTAGGCATGTAGTGATTTGTACCACTTGTGTCATAAATCTAAAATCCGGTTTACACAATTAGAGAACTATTTTACTGAATTTTATATTTATCGGCTGATTGTATCTTAAGCTATACTTGTATTTTGCACTCGTGCATTTTGAGGTCAAATATTAGAAGTAAATAAATAAAAGTCAAACCTGTTCCTTGTCTTTGTCTTTTTTCTGCAAAACAACTTTTTAAAGGACACAAACTATTTACACGCCCCCCCCCCCCCCCCCTCACTTTTTAGTTCTTGATCACACCCACAAATTACTTTTTTTCCAAACGTAATGAATCCCACATTAATACGGTTTCTGCTGAATTTCTCCAGGGAGGGAAAGAGGACGTCCCTACCAGGAGCGTCTGCTATGGTTACAAATGCAACATCAGTCGAAGATTGTTTGCATTCTTGCCGACCTCCTCGTCAGCCCCATGACATCAATCCCTCCAGCTGTAATTCCTACCAGATCCAAAATGACATTTAGGAAAAGGAGGAGGGAAGAATGTCTGATGCTCAGAGGAAACTTTGTGCTGTTCAGTTGAACAACACATTGGCCCAGTTTAGAATAACCAGACCTCATTCCACCATCTCCCTCGGGCACAAAGCAGCCGCTTCACAGTGTGGGTTTAAGAAAGGAAGAGCATTACTCTGTTTCATTCATAATGTATGCTGTAAAAAAAATAACACAGCAAAGCCAGAGAACAGGAAGTTGTTCTTCTGACGAAGACGCCCCAAAGACATGGATCTACTGTCCCACCACAAATGTTGGAGATCACTTTGAAAATCTTCACCCAAAAGTGACTTAGTGATTTGCATGACCAGAGCATGTGACCTAGCACAGCTGGACTGTGGTGACTTTCTGGCCAATTTCTCGGGGGAATAGTGCAATGGATGTAAGACTTTGAATGAGACTTTGCCTTATGCAGAAAGAGGTGGTATGGCCTTTCTCATAGGGGGTCTAATCCAGCATGGCATCTATTGCGTTTAAGATTTTACAATGTATGTGTTACCAAAAGCATTTTTAATAATTTTAAGCCTGTAAACTGGAAAAGATATTACACATCAGAACAAAATAAACCACAAACAGATTATATCTTAATATATCATGTATCAGTGTTGGTCTTTACTGTATGTGTGTGTTCATCCTCCCTCGCTGAACTGTGGCACCTTTGTCCAGTCCAGCCAACCTCCCTGCAGTACCACCACACTCTGAATGGCTGCTTTGTGTTCCCTCTCACTTTTTTTTTACTATAAATGTTTGGGTGAATAAAAAACACTGCACGGTATTGAATTTACAGCGGAAAAAGGAACAGGAGTTATTTTGTTCCCTAATGTCTAATAAGGCATGGTGCATTACTAAACAAACAGGCCTATAACTTATTTATACTATTATGTATGTTATTTTTATTATCAACTCTTCTCTCGCTGAATCGTTTGGTTTATTAAATGTGAGAAATTCTCATTGTAATTCCCTGAAGCCCAAGGTAACTTCTTCAAAATTAGTTTCATTGTTCGATGGACAATCCAAAATCCCCAAATCATGAAGTTAATATCGTATAAGATAAAACAGGACATTTTCACGTTTGCAGTTGATGAATTGAAGCGATTAATTGACGAATCATTTCAGCCCTCGTTTGATTTGAATGCAGCTGTTTTGATTGTTGTGGGAAATCAACAAGAACCACGAAGGTCAAAACAAGGGTAGACACTTTTTCCAGACCGTTGTTTGACTCCAATCTGAAGTCTGGAAACATTTTTAGGAGTATTGGACTCCGTAGTGAACTGGAACAGCTGTGTTTAAAGTGTAGACTCACACAGTTGTCCCTCTTTGCTGAACGCAGATGCTCACAGTCCCAGGCGCTGCCGGAGCTCCTCCCAGTCTCCGGATCCCAGGGCCCTGCCTCGCTTCCCCTGGAAACTCTGATGGATTCTTGTGGCATTTTAACTGGCATACCTCCTGTTACAACCACACACACACACACACACACACACACACACACACACACACACACACGCACAGACATTTATTTTAATGTCGTCATTTCCCCTAAATAGATTCAGAACCTCATATTTCTCTCACCCATAATTAATTTAATTTCACTTTAAAAGCTTGGCAAGCACGCCAAATTAAAAGAAGGGCTGTGTGTGTACATCTACGTATGTATGCCAGTGTGTGTGTGGGTGTGTGTGTGTGTGTCTAAGAGACAGAGTTTAGGACCACAGTATGCAAGTGTGTACAGGAATGCAGTGTTTTCTATTTGCAACAGAATTCAGCCAACGTTTAAGCCAGAAATAAATGTTAAACCAACATCCAAATTGTACATTCGGCATGATCGTTGACTCTTGACTATGTAAATAGGAGCTTTTCAGTAGTTTGACAATTTTATCAAACTACTATTCAAAGGGCCAAAACTAAACTTTCATGCCAAACATTTAGGCAAAAATAGGACACGGGAGATCCATAAGAACGGAGCAAACTCCATCTGCCATAAAGACAGTTTAATACGGTTGAAAGCTCCAGAAAAAAGCTAGTAAGTGGACATTGAGTTCAGATTATTATATTAAAGTGTACACAATTGCTATGAGCTTTGAACTGATTCAGGTTATGAGACAAATGTGCTTTTACTGCCATTATAATTTAATTAGTTTACATTGCTAGTGAACTGAGGATGTCTCTCAATTGGAATGGAAGTCTTGTATCTCCAGATTAGATTTTTCCATCTAAACCAAAGGATTATCTTGAGGCTGAAATAAAACCATTTAAAGGGCCTTGAAAATGAATTACCTGTGTTGTTATTCCCCTGCGTAAAACTACAGAGTTCACACAAAGAGTGGAAATGGGAGGTGGGAGAAAAAACACAGAGCTTTCCTGTTGTTTGGAGTGACATCCTGAACAAGACAGAGAGAGGAGAGACGACTGGGACGTGACTTTGATTTGTTTTCTAAATACGTGACATTTCAGCATCTGTGTGTTTTCTCTCATTCACATTTCTAATGGGAGATCCCTGCTGCTGTTGCTTTCCTGAGTCCTGGATCGCATCTGTGAGAGAAGCACGAGGGTCGGGAGGGGAAGAGGAGTGAAAGAGAGAGACTCAGACAGTGGAAAGAGAGAGAGAGAGAGACTCAGAGGGAGTTTTGCTGCTGAAGTAAAAGCAGAGTCATTAGGAAGCAGAAAATGGGACCGGCTGCCACCTCGCTCGCTCTCCTGTGTTTATGTTCTCTGGGAGTGTGTGTTCCTACAGGGACGGCCGCCGCAGCACCAACACAGGTCAGGACTGATTGTGTGTACTGTGTGTGCGCTTGGACTCGATTAACTTAAAACTGTATTTCATTGGAGATGTTGCTGTTGTCTGTTTCTTTGGGTGAAACCCCATTCACAGTGCTCAGAGTGCTGTACATGTGTATAGGAGGGAGTCAGGTCAAGCTAAACCAAGCAAAAGATAATAAACAATTAGACGTTTTTTGCTAAATATTATGTGGAGATGGTTGAAGTGCAAATAAACCAGACACGTTGAGGATGATGATGGTTTTAAAGACTAGAATGTATGATGATACACAGAGAGGAGCAAGTCCATCTGGTAGTTTTTTTCCCCTCTACTAAAACTTAATGTGTGTGTCAGACCTCAAAATGAAACACGCCTCTCCCTCTGTCAGTCCATATGCCACAGAGGGAACATGTTGACACACATGGTGTTGCTGATAGTGATTAAAGTACACATGGTTTCAAGTTTAAACAGATTTTTTTGGACAATACTAAAGGTACAGATCACAAACACCCCATCCGGCATATAATTTAGAGGCTAATGATGATGATAAGCTAAACATTTACATCCATTGTGGTCCATGTTATTGAAGATGTATGTTTATATATTTTGAGATGATTATTTATGTGTATATGTGATAAACATTAAGAAGTTTAGAAATGGGTAGGACCTTATAATAGCACCTAAGAAGTGTTAAAAATTGCAATTGCTCTCTCTGTGTCAGGCATCCCTTTCAGAGGTGAAGAGGGCGCGAGGGGACGTTCCCGATATTCTTCCAGAACCTGAACCAGAGCCAACCAGCCCAGTGTCAGACTTTGAAAACTCATACAACTATGTCTGTGAGTCTCCATATCCAGATCCAGATCCAGATGTCATGCTTCCGAACACTATGTCATCACTGTGGAAAATAACGGCATCATTAGTCTGACTATGAGCCTTATCGCTGTACTCTAGCACAGTAATATTTCATGAATGCAACACATTTCTCTTTCCTGTCCTTGTCCTACTGTATTCTGTTAGTGTCCAGATTAGCCGATATGGACCAGGCGATCCACAAGCTGAATGTTGGTCACTACACCCTGGATGTTAAAGTCAGCCAGTTAATGGACCGGCTGACCAGGGTGGATGGTAAGACGGTCACAACACATCCACATTTCTCCACGGACTTTTTTCCCTTTCCACTATATATATATATATATATATATATATATATATATATAT
>NW_022280055.1:3505088-3547596 GCF_004355925.1 Anarrhichthys ocellatus | reverse complement strand
ATTGTTTTATCCCTATTTCTGGCATTTCTCCTTAAGTAAGTCATGTTCATTGTAAAATGGAGAAATGGATAGGATACATGTGGCGCCCCCCTCTGCTAAAAAAGTATAAGGGATTGATATTGCACAGGATGAAAGAAGCAAGATGAATGAAAACGACGCCGAATGAGAATGAAAGAAAGTGAATGAGATTAACTATATTTGGACGTCCTCCATAGACCATCATTACCATTTAATCCCCCATAATGAGCTGTGGCGCTGCAATTGGCTCGAGAGTTTAATTTGCCATTATAGATTTTTTTACTTTAAAAAAGGAAGTCAAGAGGACGATGCCCTGGACTAACTTTCATCATGTCTCCTTGTTTTTTGTTATTCCCCGTCACCTACATGGCAGCTAAAGTTGAGGAGCTGGAGGACAGCATCCGGGGGGTCTACCAGCACAGCAAGGCCAACCGCAAGGAGATGGGACGACTGGAAGGTAACAGAGTTACTTTCATACAACTCCAAGTTAAAGCTAATTTAGCTCTGCGTCTGCTGTGAAAAATAAGCAACAGGGGGCGCTTTGTTCACCATAAACTTAGTATGGTGGTAATATCTAAATGTTGCGTTGCCCTCAAGTGGACAAAAAAAACAAACATCTGTTGATGCATGTTTTAAGACTGGATGATTGTCTTTTTGTCTCGTTGTCCTCTACTTGTCAGGTTGCCAGAAGGGACACCGGATGGGATACAAATGCTATCTCGTGTACAATAGCCACGAGGACTACGCCGGAGCGTCCGGGAAGTGCCTGGAGCGCGGCGGTCGCATGGCGATGCCGCGCGACCGCAAGGAGCAGGAGGCCCTCGCCGACTACGTCAAGTCCTTTTTCCACCCGGGGAACTGGCCCGTCTGGCTGGGCGTCAACGACCTGCGATCTGAGGGCATGTACCTCTTCGACGACGGGACGCGGGTCTCGTACTTCCAGTGGCGCAAACACTTCCTGTCCAGCCAGCCGGACGGCGGGAGGCGGGAGAACTGCGTGTCGATGTCTTCGGACGACGGCGACTGGTGGGACCACTACTGCGATCGGACCATGAACTATATGTGCGAGTTTGATGACAGGGTGGCACTTTAAGAAGAACTCTTTTTTTTTCCTACTTTGAGCTTCAGTTATTATAATCACGAGAAATAAAAGCCCATTCTATTTTCAAATAACTTATTGCCCTTTAAAATACACTTAAAACATAGCTGGATTGGTTGTTTTCAAGGGTGGGGTCTTAAATGCTCCATAAGAAAAAGAATTTTTCAATATAAATATCAATTATGATTTCCATCCTATATGCTATTAGTGCAGCAGTGTTTAAGTAGTGTCCATATGCGTACAGGATAAAAACATCTGCCATGGAAATATTTCAAGGTATTGTTTTTTTTAAGGTGAAACAGAATGCAGCTTTTAATTTTTCAACGCTCAAGAATCCATGTATTGCCATTTAAGTTCTAAAAGTACAGAAAAAGTAAGATTAGGTAACTTTATCAGATGAAGTTAGTATAATAAATATATTATTCATGCAGCTGCAGTGATATGAATGTAAACCAGTCAGGACTCTGCTGTGATTTCATGCTGGCGATTCTCAATATTTATTCAAAGTTTGCAAAAAAAAAACATGAAAATCTGGGAGGCACTTTCTTCAGAATCAGCACATAGTGAACCTCTTGAAGATATAAATCAATGTGTGTTTGGGCTGAACAGTAGCCAGTGCTTTGCTGTTACTTCTGAGCTTTGAAGCTATTTTAACAGTCTGGTCAAACTGCTGATTCTCCAACATCTCAGACCAGAACATTTTCCCACAGTATGTAAAGCAAAAGAGTTTTATATAAAACACGAATGTAAGTGCTTTTCATAAATCTGCCTCACCAGTAGGGCTGGGTATTGTGTGATATGTTTTGATACAGTGCTGGTACCACAATGACACTTTTGTGAGAACTTACTTTTAGAAATATAGGACTAGAGACATATTTTTCTACGGAACCCTTTTTTATTTAACAAAAGAAGCCCAAGTTCTAAAATGTTAAATGGTGTCTAAATATATACAACTATACAATACGTTTTTTCTAAAATTGGCAAATATTTTGATTTAAGTACATTCAAGAACATTCTCATCAAATTTTAGGACAAGAAGACTACATATATTACAGACAGCAATTATGTCTTTTTTTCTACTGTAAAGTCTCAAAGTGCAGTTTCATGATTACATAAGAAAAAGAGGATGCAGCAGCAGCTTTCACCTCTACCCTGACCAGCCACTAAGTAGCCAGTGATATCATCATGTCTGGGTAATGTAGTAATTCGTCCCTTCCAAAACTAAAAATGTTCCCTCTCACCACCACTTAGGGCCTCCGAAATCCAAACCTGCATAAGTCACCAATAAAAAAGGTGCAAAATGCCAAATTCAGAGCATATCTGTTGACTCCACAAGGCTCTTAACATGGCGATGGCTGAGCTGGTGGCTAGCAGCCAACGGTGCTAACAGTGCAAATGTCAACAGTACTGATATTGCTAACAGTGTCTACTAGTGGGAAACCGGAGGGTGGGCCCTACGAGGGTCGGGACGGCGTGTTTAGTAGTTACTGCTGTATGAGCGCAGTGCGGGGAGACTCACATGCAACAGCATGCACGAGCGGCCGGCCCGGCTATGTAAACACACACACTCACACACACACACACACACACAACTCCGCTATATCTTTTCATAGATGATAATTGTTTGCTGCTATATTAATGCTCTGAAAGTCAAATTCAGCAACTTTAAAGTTAAGCCTAAAGGAATACCATATTCTCCAACATGACAGATTACAGTGAAATTGCTAAAATCATATCAAACTATATTGCAATCCAGTCATACCGCTCATTTAAAAGATGCTCCCATCACAACAATGACACAACAAAGAGAAGATCCATTTGTCTTTGATTTACAGTTCTGCATCGGTCACATTTCTTCATGGTGTCATGAATGCGAGACGTGACGTCATAAACGTGAGTCAAAGAGCTGCTCTTCCTCTGTGGTGTCAGTGATGTGGTAAAAACAACAACATTAAACCCCCTGATCAAACCAAGTGTCTCCAGTGTTCACAGCTCGTCATCCACATGTTGATGTTACTCTGCTGAGTCGGCAGAGCAGCCTGAAGGGTCCAGGGCCTGCAGGATGGCCTTCACAGTCGGCCTGTCCATTGGGGATTTAGACGGGTGAGAAAGAAGGACCTTCCCTGCTTCATCCAGCAAAAAGTCACCTCCCATCTAAAAATACCAAAACACATTAAAGCTTGTTTATCTATATTAACATAGAATCAAATGGAATGCAAAGGGTGGTGAATACTAGACTCTGCAGCTCTTCCACTCATTGTTTTTGTTTTGCAGCCTGAACTAAAGTACAGAAGGGAAGAGCTTTTAAATAACAATGTCATGTTTTGAGTATATAAGGATCATCTAATTGAGACCATTAATTAAAGTAAATGTAATTTACCTTCACAATCACAGAATGGGACTGATAACTGCATTTCATTTAAGAGGAAGTTGTTGAAAGTGACTGCAGGTATTTCCTTAGTCAGTTAGCAGTTATGAACCAAAGTAATTTCTCTCAATTTGAAAAGACACAGCACAGAGAAGGGGAGAGGTGGGGGCAACTTTTTTTTTTTTAACCCCACACTTAATCTGAAAATTTGGCACATATTTCCTCGGTTTACGTCACCGATTCAAAGTATTTGCTGCTGTGCCGTCCATGTGTACCTGGTAGATATCTTCCAGCAGACGAGGGGCGACAACGGGGAAGTCTCTGTCCACAGCTCCGTACTCCGAGTACTGCAGCAGGCAGCCGAACCTCATCACCTTGGCGTAGGAAGAGCCGAGGCCGAAACTCCTGTATACCTGTGGCAGAGACAACATCTACGGTGTTAGGAATGTGTAATATTTTCTGCAGAAAAAAAACAAAAAAAACAACTGGATATGAAAAGTATTTTGTGGACGACCTATTCAGGTTTTTCACACAGACACACACATCATGATTGACGATCGCTTCTGTGACATGTGGAAAATCTTCTGTCTTCATATTTGGTTGCTTGCCCTGGTTTCCATCTCACATCTGGTGGTTGACTTTTCAGAATGAAAGGTTTGGAGGCTTCAGCTTACTGGGCTTTCAGGACACATCATCAAACAGCTGCTAAATATAACAAGTCTCTAGTCTCATGCACCTACCCACCTGCACTGAATATAAATATAGCTACACTATAATAGCATGCAGACAGGTTTAATCTGCTGTAATCTGATCCTTATATTTCAAATTTACAGAACAAGACAAATCCTAGTTTTTGGTTTTTTTTAAATTTCCTTATCATGTTGTCAGTTGATTCAGTCACGACCTCACCTTTCTCTGTGGATCCAGCAGCATGTCGAAAGTACATCCAGTCTGCTCCAGCCACACCTGAGCCCCCTCCAAACCCCCGAAAGAAACCACCAAGACCCGCACTGACAGAGCCTCCAGGGCAGCCTACAGAGACGCAAAATGAAACAATTTCACAAAAACACTGATCGCAAGCCTGTAATGGGTTATATCTGTTACACTCACTCCGTCCCAACACGAGTCATTTATTGATTTAGAAGTAGATGCGTGGTGGCTGCAAGGCCATGGAAAAAAATGTTTGGACACTTTTGTAGTCAGAGCAGAGAAAAAAAAGATTTAGGAGTCCATGTGGTTAAAGGAATAGTTCAACATTTTGGCATATATGGTTATTTTCTTCCTTGTTGAGAGTTAGATGAGAAGGCCGAGACCACTCACAGCAAGTACAAAGCTAAGCACCTGGTTAGGTTAGCTTAGCTTAGCTTAGGAAGTCACTGCTCCTGGGCAATAATTAGTTCAGCACATAACCCCTTAAATAAAACCAAAACGTTTTCATTAGTTGCTCATTGTGCTTGGAAGTTAAGATAAAGGCCTTGTATAGACGTTCCCGTCTGGCATGGTTTAAGAGCCTGGATGAAAGGTTACACAACACTGTTGTATCTCCTCCATGGTAGCGGGACTATACATGGTTCTATATGCTGTGGGATACACTGTATAAAGCTGAGTGGATGAAATGTTAACTTAAGATTTTGGTATATCTATGTCCATGTTCACGTGCTGTGACAGGAGCTAACTTGATTGTATTTGTGTGGTAATCTTATATATCAAGCTAAAAATATAAAAGACGCAAAACAAACAAAAAAACTTTAAGTTGAAAGTTGTTTTCTTTGAAAGAATGACTCTAAATGAATAATTACCATCAGACTGAATGTTAACTGACCTGATGTGCCTCCAGCTCTGCCGTGTGGTCTCGTCACGGTAGTCATCCAAAATGTCTGATGAGGACCAGCAGCGGCTTCTGACCCTTACCCAGGTACTGACCCAGGGTCACGCTCCTTCAGACGACGATGAGACAAACAGTTAGATTCAATAAAAATACTTGGATGTTGCATGGTAAAGATGTCTCTTTGTACTGATGACCAAACCCACTGTGGGTTTTAATTGACAAAAAAAAGGCGGTAAGAACATTCAAGTTCAGGTTGTGACCAGCAGTGTGTGAACTCACTCTCCGCTCCATCCATCGGTGAACGGAGTATCAGGGCTCAGGCGGTCTGCGATCGTTCTTCCTGACAGCTGTCTGTCTGTCGTCTGCAGACGTCTGTCCACACTCTCCAGGAAGGAGTCCCACTCACTCTGCTCACACACACACACATACACACACACACACACACACACACACACACACACACACACACACACACACACACAAAACACACACACATGTTGAAACTAAACAGATCCCAGTATACGTCAAGTCAATCATAGACAGGTTAAGAGACAAATTAAATACAAAAGTAATGTAAAAGCATATTTCGAAATAATTAAAGGAATAGTAATATGACGTATAAGCAAAACTGGACAAAGACCTAATCCAGCTCTTGTTTCTAAGCTAACAAGCACATAGCATCAAAGTCTAAAGTCATTTTTATCAAATGTTTTTATGTCACAGAGTCACAAAATAGACATTCTGCATTCTGACTTAATTTTATTGTTGTTGATTTATTACTGATTTGTAAAACTATACACATTCTACATGAGATTCTGGAATTAGAATACAAATCGATGCATATAAATATACGCACTGCATGTCAGGGTTTCATTATATTAACATTTAACCAAAGACGTGGACCCCAATCTTCGCTGTGTGCAGTGTGTAAAATATGTCTGTGAATCAGCTAATTTAAGTCATAATATGTAACATTCAAAGACCTAATAGAAACTTAAAAAGGCAAAACGTTTCACGCATACAGACCTCAAGCTGCAAGAGTTCCTCCACCTGCTCTCTCACTGCTGCGTGGCTGGAAAAGTGAGAAAAGTTCTGTGATAAAGAGGCGTCCACACTGATCTTCATCCATTACATTAATAACTAATGAGATCCAACACCAAGATGCAGGTTTTTCACGAGGGTTCGGGCTGGTGTGTGTTGCGTTTGTGGAGGCTATTTGGCTTTGGATCAACTGTATGTAAAAAATAAATAATTTGAGGAGTGGGTTGAATGTCAGTAAAGGGGACGTGCAGGTTTGAGCAAAGTTTGATGGTTTTGGGAAGGATGGAGGGAGAGTTATGTTTGTTTTCATCTCTTTTTGGTGCATTTGGCTTGGTGTAATGCAGAGGGCTCCCTTGTTTGTTTCCTCATGGTTTTGTTAATCTTACATAACTTATCCCTATCATTTTTTTCTTTTAAAAATCACAAACATAAGTGTGTTCACTATTTCAAACGCTGGAGGGGATGAAAAAGGGGCCAGGAAAATAATTATAGACATTATTGCGCATTTAAGATATACATTTGTGTAATTATCATCACCATTATCATCATTTGCTATGATTATATATTCATACTTACTGATAATACTTCTGCCAAATGTCCTCTGCCTCACTCTTCTTCTTCACTCCTATGCTGCTCAACAGCAACAAAACACAGAATTGCTTCAGTATTAAACAAAATATCTATATATAGTCAAACTTTGATTAAAACAGTGGATTGACGTCATTATACTAGAGCCAGTGACACGGCCAAATGATTCTGCAGGTGTTGAGAGCGCCCCACCTTCTGTAGAAGTCTGCTCCGGCTGTGATCAGGCCGAGTAAAGTGGTGATCTTATATGGGACAAACGTCTCCAGGGATTCTGAATGGGTACAAAGGGACACAGTTATTCAGGCTGATTTGTGCAATGTCACTGTGTTGGCAGTAAGCACGACGGGGATTGCATTACAACGCCTTCAATCAAGTGACCTGCTTTAATAAGTCACCAGAAACCGGCATTGCAGCCAGCTTATGACATAGTCAAAAGGTGAATTATAAAATTTTTTATTGCGTGGCAACTGTGGGTGAAAAGTTAAATATGTGTTTTTTTATCTCTAGATTTGACGTTTTAGCCTACGTGGTAAAAATGGAACCACAGACTTAGATTAAATAACTTGCCTTTTTATTGCCGTTGTGCTTATTGGGCACACATCAAAGGTGATAAAGCAAAACGTTACACACAAATTAATCTGATCTCTTCTTCGATTCATATATATATATATACACACATACATACATATATACATACATATATACACACATACATACATATATACATACACATATATACATATATACATACACATATATACATATATACATACACATATATACATACACATATATATATATATATATATACATATATATATACACACATATACACACACACACACACACACACACACACACACACACACACACATATATATATATATAATCCAATTAGCAACACCAATTGGAGTGAAATCTTGTCTTTTATTTCCGCTTCTCGTTCGCACATATACTGGTAGAATGAGGGGCACGGGAACAATTTAAAAGCAATTTATAAGAAAACTAGATTGACGCTTACAAGTCGCAACTCTGGAGAGCGCAGACAAGTGGTGCATTCAGGTGCTCCTCGGACGGCCCCTTTACCCGAGTTGAGAAGTCGTTCTTCCGAATTCGGTGTGTTCATTGAGCCGCATAATAAGGAAACAACATGATCGCTACAGATACGATGTGCCGTATTTTACCGCTTCAAACAACACGGTGGCTGTTTGGGACTAGTTGTTCAAACTTGAAGGGACGTTCGCGTGAAATGTTAAAGTCAGGAAGTAATTTTTGCGATTATTCCGAAACTACGTGAATGCAGCACAAATTACCTTTCTCGTAATGTTAAAGAATGTCATTTTACTGTAATGAGTGTTCAAACAAAGAGACAAACAGAGCCGGTAATATAAGTTCCTATAAGGAGATAACTATGTTGACCCAGCTGTTGTCCCATCTTCTGAATATGATAATGGTACGTATAGTAACGGACCGTACCGGACTAATAGCTTTCTTGGCAATAGCGCACATACAAAGTCCAAACTTTCAATAATATCTGTCCCCACAGATGCATCCCTCTTCTGCATCAGTCCTACCTTCTGCCTCGTCCTTGGCTGTCTGTAGAAGGACTTTGCCCAAGTTGACCATCAGAGTCAGAGCACTTGTTAAAGTCTCCTCCGATACAGTCGCATCCTCGGCCATGATCACACCGCCTCCTTTCTCACCTGCACCCACAACTGACAGTCAACCGACAGCCATGTAAGCTAAAGTGCAAAATGAGGGATCACGTGACAAAGTCACGCGGTAAAGCCTTATATGGGAGCTCTGGCCAAATCCCAATGTCCTCCCTAAACCCTCAAACCCTCAAGGACTTACTGACGTCACCTGGTGAGTGGGTGAGTGTGAGAGACTGAGGGCTTGAGATGGTGTAAATAGGAATGGGACAACACTTTGCTGCAACATATCACCTGACCATGAAAACAACAAAAATATGATGTATAATTGTAGATATTTATTTTATACTTTGTACTCCCTGATTTGAAAGTCTTCCAGGCTCTTTCCTCACAAGATGAGAGGTAACTTTATATTATATATTTACTTGTTTTTGTCAAAACAACTTCAATGACCAAATCAAATATTTGATGAATAAATAAATAAGATTTTATAATTATTTTTTGTTCCATCTTTAACCCTTAATGTTTCTGTGTACATGTAATAAGACTAGAAGGCTGAACACACGTGAGCTGTCCTCTTTGTTCACCTTTTTTTTACGTCTCCATGCATCCACTGGTTACCCCGTGTTTAACGTCACATTGCAATGAATTGTGGGTAATTCCCTTAAGCTAAGTCAGCATACCATGCTGACTTACGGAAAGGGTTCATAAAGGGCTCAAAATGTCTGCGAGAGAGCCCTCAAACACTTGATGATGTGACAGTGGGACATCCCTAAACCCTCACGGACTTCGCGGGAGCGCGCCTCAAAGTCCGTGAGTCCCTAAGGGGGGACATTGGGATTTGGCCTGTGTCTCAATTCAGGGGCTGCATCCTTCGGAGGACCCAGCCTTCGTGGTCTACGTGGGCCGCGTCCTTTGAGGACCGCGAAGGCTAGACCATGTGGTCTCCGAAATAGATAGATAGATATAAACTTTATTCATCCCCAGGGGGAAATTAGTTTGCAGTAGCAGCAATTTACAGAGTAAAATAAATTATAAAATATTACATATGGAAATGCACAATATATACAGTACAATAAAATAACAGAGCAGATATGTATATATGGGTCCTCTTCACGGAGCTAGTCGCCATGCTTCTACAGTAGCCCAGAACAGACAAACCACACTGGCTCTAGATCACGCCATTCGCGTTTTACGATTTCGCGGTCGCCACCGTAGTTCTCCGACACGCTTGGTACACGGGGGATGTTTCAGTTGTTCGGAAGTTGCAACCTTTACGTTAGATGCCATAATAAGTTAAGTAAGTGAATAATAAGAGTCATTTTTTGGGATCATATCTAATTTTTCATTAGCAAAAGTGTCTTCCAATAGTTTTCCCCGGACAATTTAAGGTTTCCCAAAAAAAAAAAAAGGACAGAGCCTGTTAAAATTGTCAACCATGTTTATTGACTGCTGAACATTCATTCACTCATTCAATAAAAAAAAAAAAAAAAAAATCCCTCCTTCCAGTTTTAAGCTTTAAGATCCCACCATAGCACTGAATGACTGGGTCACCCAGTGCAAAAAAAGAAAAGGGAATGACAGCCAGTCGGCACAATCACTGATATGAACAAGAAAAAGTGATGGAAAGCAGACTGTCAGCGATGCAAGAAATAAATCAGGAATGCCATTGAACGGATCAATTTGTTCTTACTTTGTGGATAAAAAAAACAACAAAAAACTGGACATTCAATTAAGAACTACTGCAGCATTGAGAGAACTGTCTGTGACGGTAATTTAGCATTCAAGGCCCCATATTCATCAAAATTGCAATGAGAGAGAAAACGGCTTAAATTTGTTCAAAAGACTCGGATCATTCCAGGTGAATTACCTGCTGAGCTTGTTTCCTCCTTGTGCTTAAACCAACGTTGATGAGTCATTAAAAAATACACAGGCTAATGTAGCCTCAATGTCACTCAAGTATTTTTGTTTCATAAGGTTGTAAACATCACATTTCATTCATATTAATCATATATATATATTTTTATTTTTTTTTATGATGCGTGCGCACGTCCAATTTCCATAAACAAGTCTTTAATTTTGTGTAGTCAGAAATGTCGATCTTGTCAACAGACTCGCACTTTTTAAACTAATGAGCTTTCCCTACAGAGAATACCAAACAGAAAACCACACAAGCGATGAACACTTTCAACACTTTCAAATTTACTGCCAATTAAATGTCTTTGAGGATTCCGGAAACCTCTTTTCACATTTTTTTTTTTTTTTTACTCTGACCAGGTTTTCTGCAGATATCTGTAAGTTTGACAAGACAGAAATGTGGCCATCCAAAAACAACTCAACGTTTTGCAACATTATTTGATGATTAAGACATTTGGAGGTATATGAGCTCTTCTCTCCCAAACGGCAACAGGTAAGAGCAGCTCTCACCAGCTAAGTAATCCAAAGAAAAACCAGAGACGTGTGTGAGACACGGATGGCATCTGATGCAGGCTAAAGGAATGATAGGAAGACGATAACAGTGTGTGGTGTGCTTTTACCCCCATCTATAATTAATCCTCAACAAGATCCAACGGTCAGAGATGTCAGAGAACATTCAGGAGTCTTTTCATTTATTTGTGCACGTTTGGATTTTGACTTACTTTAAAAAGAAAAAGGTACTATTTCAAATCCCACTACTATAGAACAACCAGGCTGCCTTTACTTTGTTATTCACTTTGATATGAGACATGTTACTGAATGCAGCTTATTATGCTTATTGTTAAAGTCTCTCCGCCACAGTTCATAGCTAGATTAGGACATGAAGTTTTGTCTCTTTTCATAAACCTTCCAGTCATCAATTCTACAGAAATAAATAATTTATTTTTTACTCAGCCTGGTCCAAGTTTTTTTTATCCCAAATGTATTCAATTTATGACATAAAACTCAGGATAAACCACATCAGTCACTTTCGTTTTCTGTTGATCAAATAATCAATTAACTGACAAATCTTTGAGAACTTTACGTCACAAAAAGTATCTCTCTGAAAAAATCTCTGACTGTTGCTTTCATACTAGTTCAGCAGCCAACCCATCTAAACACCAACCCTTTATTGGTCACGTTGAAAGAGAGCGGGGGTTCATTATACCCGATAAGAGCAAGTGACACTTCCTGTAAGTTTCAAGAAAACTAAATAAGAAGAGACTGCTTCAAGTATCCAGAGTGGAATTCAATAGCCCTGAAGGTTTTCAAAATGTCCCAAGACTCCTTCTCTGCTGATAGGCTGGACCGTGTGTGTGTGTGTTTAAAAAATAAGTTTTTAAGTGCCAATTACAAACTTCAATATTAACCAAAAATGGTTTTAGATTCCAGACAGCAAAGTAACATCCAAGTTAAAGTTCCAGGTAATCTAAAGCTAAAGATTTAACCATGACTATGCAACATAAGATTGGTCATACTGTCTGCTTTTGGGAGTTTCAGGTTTGGTGATGCCTATGAAGCAGAGAAAAAGACAGGGTGGACAGAATCGCTTCTGCATTTCAAACTGTGATACAATTGTTCTCTGTCATCTTCTCCAAACAGAGTGTCGAAAAAAAAAAATAAATAAATAAATAAATCAGCATTTGCTGTACCTGAACCAAAGTCTGATTCAATAATCAACTTCATGAACATGACTAAATGTGTTCTGTGAAGTGAAATTCTAATACGAAACAAATTAAAAACGGGAAGATAAAATAAAAAGTCAGCCAGGATGTTGACGGTTGACTGCTGCAGTTGGAACGACACATTCTGAACTGGATATGAACTTCTAGGTTCTCGAGATAAAATGAAATTTCCGAACTATGCCGTTAACACAAGGAGTGACAGTTTGCCGTGGTGCTCAAGTAGAGACAGGAATGGTTTCAGAACAATTATAGTACTGCTAGCAAAGTCAAACTTCAGGTTTTGTGACAACGTTGGCCTACATTGCATTTATCCATATAGGTGTTGCCAGAATTTTAACTTATATAATTTCAGAGGTAAGTGTGACGGAGGATGACAGAGAACAGAGCAGGACTTGGAGGTAATTTGACACCAAAATAAGATCAATTGCAGCGTTCCCCCAAACAAATAACCCTCTTCACAAAGGAAAATCCTCTTTAACATAATGTTTTGAATTTGTATCAATATCACCTCAGTCCAATTTAAAAATTAAACAATTACCAGTAAAGCCAGAGAAGCTTTTGGAGAACTCGATCCAGTTTGGTTCGGGGTGCAGAAGGCGACGGCCCCTTTTCTTCTGCCCATTGTAGAAGCTTTATTAAGACTTAATAATCAGACTTGTCTCCCGTGTAGAAGTTGTGTTAGGACTTCTTTGGACAGTGCGAAGACGAGTCTGTGTTGAGAACCTCAATCATCGTTCTGGTGGACGGGAAGGTCTCCGCTACAGACGGAAGACTCTGGTACCAACTTGGTAAACTGTCGAGGAAGAAAAAGCGTGAAACGATAAGAGTCGAGCCAAGAAGAGGAATAACAGACAAAAAGGACATGTTTCGTCTTCCTACCTCTTGAGATTCATCCAGTTCTTTGCTGTTTTACTGAAGCTGTCTGGACTGGGTGTGGTCATGGCCTCAAAATCCACCAGCTGGAACAATATTCAACAACCACAGTTTAGAGCAGGGCTTCCCAAACGATTCACACTTAAGGCCCACTTCTGATTGTTACCAAAAAAACATAACATGCAAGATAACAAATGAAAGTTATTTAAAGGGCGTAGCTGTAGGACGTACGTCAGGGAGGCGTTTTAGGTTAATCGGGGTATGCGCAGCATGTAAAAGGGAAAAGCCTCTAACATTTTTTAAATGAAATCCTCTTTTGAACCTCACTAGCAGCAATATGTCTGCAAGAAGGCTTAAAACATGGTGCTTTTCTTTATCTGGATGTTCTCTTGTTTCATCCAAGTCAAATGATTTTATTCATTCGTTAAGATCCAGAAATCACCAGACATCCTTTAGCCGAGCAAACAGAAACCTGGACTTTAGGAGGACACTCGACAAGCTTCCTGGCTGAAAATAAAGTTGACCTTTGCTGAACTTTTCATGAGCTGATCAGATTTCTTTTTTTCTGCCTCGTCTGTCGAACAATGTGTCTGCTCGGCAGGAACGACATAAGTGAGATTTCAGCCAAGCATCTTCTTCAATAGGGCCGGAATAGATGTGTACGAAACAATACGAGGCTTTGTGTCTATCAATGGAGCAGATGGCAGACTCCTGTGTAATGTGCACCTCTCATTTGAACACAATAACAAAAAAAGGAGGTAGTGATAGTCTTTTACATACAGTTTTTTCCCCTCAGACATTCACACATTGTTGGCCGTATCAAGCTGTTATGGGAGCTTTTTGTTATTCACACATTTTCCGTAAATGTTGCTTACAGTTTTATTCAGATAAAGACGTTAAAAGTGGTTTTTAAAACATGTCGTTACTTAGAGAAATGTCACTCCGTCGGACCCATTGAGAGTCGGAAAGGTCAATTATGTTTACCTTTCCTTTCGGGATCCTGCCGATGACCTCTTTTCCACTGGCCATCAGCGCACCCATCACGACTGAGTAGGCCACCACACTGAGGAGAAGCAGATGAGACACTAGCGTCATAACAGTACTGCACGTTAAAGGTAGAACATGCTGTCCTTCGAGCATTAATCATGCTCACACCCTCTAACACTTGCAGCCTGGCAGGCTTCATCTCCAGAAATAAAAGAAAAGAAAAGAATTTGTAGGACTTGTTTGGAAGCACACCGCGGCTCAACGAGGGGAACAATGATTGCCAGCGGGTGAAAGCCAACCGCAGAATCACTCTCGTTTGGCGTATTGCCTCACTATATTTGGCCTATTTTCAGCGCTGTGTCTGCCAGCTTCCTTTGGATGCATGCTCACAATCTGGCACCTGGTCGCTACATTTGTTTTTGTTTTCTTCCTGCATTTGACGCCCAGAACAATGCAAAATGTAAAGAGGAGGATGAAATACAGGCAGAGGGCCGAGTGTCTGCAGATACAGACGCCATCACACACATCTAGTGGGTCATAAGTGAGGAAAATCATACTCATTCTGCCTTTCATGTCAACCGTTAACTGTTGTCATTTTGTCAAAGGTGATCTCATTCAAAACGAAAAACTAAAATGGCACTTACTCGCACAATAACATGCCACAGCACATCCCAGAAGAACACACATTTTCTTTGTCCCATGGGTTATAAATTATGACACATTAAAACCGTACGCCTGCACGAGGGCTGTTTTGACGTGGAAATTACCTGGATCCTCTGGAGAGGGGCATGAGGTTGCAGAAGTAATACACCAAGGAGAGGATCAGGTTACACACGGCATCTGCATCCTAAAAGAACAAAAAGTCATCACAGAGTCAACTGTTATGACAGAAACTAGCCCGGAGCAAGAGATGTCCTGTGTTCATTTTGTTCCAGGTATCCGTTTCAGAACAGAGTCGATAACCTTGTTTAGTTGGTACAACAATAGGGACATTGTTGTCGAAGAGAACTGAGCTCGCGTTGAACAGAACAGACTTTCAAGTCAGAATGCTACTTTAACAGTTTGATCGTCTTTCTCGAAAGTCTAAACGTCTGTTTGTCACTGTCTGAAAGTCATCTACAGCAGCCAGCTGGAGAATACATTCTGCTTTAATCCCGTAAAAGGGATCTATTTGTAAAATGACTGATATTCTCCAGAGAATTCATCAAATTCCCTCCCCAGTTCGCCTTTCAAGAAAACTGAAATCTGGGATATTGGTGCAGAGGGGGAATAAGAATGAGAGAAGAGGAGATCGTCAGATGCTGAGGGGGAACTGGGGAACTGCTGTGCTGACTGATGACTTGAAATTAAGTGAAATATTTAACGCAAATACTTTAAAACAGTTCAGTTCACTGTTTTTCTGTTTCAATAAACCATGCAGAATAATTTGAAGGAGTAACTGCAACACGGGCTGCCACCAATTATTTTCCCTTTTAATTTATTATTCTTAAAATGTCATTAAATATTTAAAATATGTTTATTAACTATAGACTATATAATTCTGCCTCCACCCCAACACAACTGAGGTGAATGGAAGTTTGTTTGCAGCATTGAAAAAACAACATCCTGGTAACTCTGGATAATCTGCTGCTAACTGTTTTCATCCGGATCCTTTTTCTACTTTAGACAATAATATATAAAGCTTCATGTCATGTCACAAGTCACTGTATTGAACATGATTCTGCTTTCTATTACGTATGGAATGCTAAAGTCATGCCCATGAACCAAAAAAGCTTCCCGTTAACTGCAAAGATAAATCTTACCCCTAGTTCCGTGGACAGCATTAATGCCTTTCCTTTGGCGGTGAGGTCTTTGTAGATGGACTCTATCTCTGACTGGTACTGCTGCGTCCGCTCCTCTGTCGTCTGAGTCTCTACTGAGAATAACATGTTGCCCACCCTACGACACAGAAAACAGTTCACCAGAGCAAATGAATAATCACTTCATCTCCGATGCTAAGATGCTGATTAAACAGCATGATGATTACCCAGGTGCGCCTTGGGCAGGTCCCAATAAAAAGTCTAAAATGTGCAGTTTTATCTTGAAAAAGGCCATTTATTAGGCTCTGGACTATGGATTTCACATGACTAGGGGAATAGATTTGCTTTCTTTGATCACACAGGAGTGAGCAGTTGCTCTCTCAAGTCGATTATGACGACGGACTACTGTCAGGTCACGAATCAGGTGATGACGAGCTTCCCTGGGACGGTTTCTGATAGTTTGTGCAGAAATTCAAAAAGAAATTTCAGAAAACTTCAGAAAAAAAAAAAAAAAGGCCAAATACGGCAGGCCGTCGTTTCATCGTACCTGTCTCCAGTGATCGTGATGGTGAAACCGTCGTACTCTTTCCCAGAATCCTTCACGCTCGGCACTTTGGAGTTGACCGTGAAGCCATCTCTGGTTTTACTATTGAACTGCTTCAAGAAATAAAAAACAGGCAAACAACCACTCTGGGTTTTCACTGCTGAACGGCTACAGGACATAAAACAACACAAAACATATTGTGCCAGCTTCAGAAGTCTCTCACAGTAAAACATTTAACAAACTTTAGTTCATTTTTAATAACTTGGAAACAACAGCAGACAACAATGTCAACTCACGGTCCACTTACTTATTTCCAAAGCAACTTATCACGTCATAAGTAAGTGGACCTTGAGTGGATTGTGTTATATCTAAACTTTAATCCAGTGTATTTAGACATGCACGCATCGTCTTTATCTCTATTTACTTCCCTCCCCACTAATAATCCAGATTTCCATCCTTACCTTCATTATAGGAAGCAGATCTTCTACTTTATTCACATTTTCAAGAGCCAGACGGACGTCTAAGAGCCCTCTGGGGTTGTACGCCCTGAGACGCAAAGCAGGAACTTGTTAATTAAAGAAGCAGCGAGTAAACAGAGGAGCGAGGAAACTGATGAAGAATAAATATTCATTTATATATTTGTGAGAAACACTTCCTCAACACTCTCATGCTCAATGAATAAAGCCTGGGGGAAACAATAACTCTGCCTTGTAGGCAGCGTACAGTAGGCAAGCCTATTTACATGACCGCAGTCATGCGGTGCTAGCCACAGTTCTTTCATTCAAGTTTTTCAATGAATGCAAAAGACAGAAACAGAATAGAAAGAGCGGAAAAGTGTTTTTAAGTCACTGAAGATGGAAACTGGATGAAGTCATGGAGTAATTTACCCGTGGTACACCAGTATTCTGTCTTTGATAAAGTCGAGGATGTTGTCAAAGTACGCCAAGTACCTGATGTTGATAATCTGTCCCCTGAAGCAAAAAAAAAAAGAAAAAAGGATTTCAACATGCTGCCAAAAAAAGGCGACTTTTGTATGAAGAAGTGCTTTCGGTGAGCTCGTCAGAGTCAAGGCTACTGTGAGAAGTGGGTCGTATTACAAGGATTTTAAATATTCGCACTACGGAGCTGAGAAAAGGCCCAAAGCAAAGCCACGTTGAAACTCTATTTGCTCACGAGAGCGACCGTCACGGTCCTCGGGGGCCAAGTTGTTACCTGATGAGATTGATGTGATTGTTGAAGCCTCGACTGAGACTCCGGGCAGGCATCTGGTCTAACCACAAAACTGGCTGGTCTGGATCCGCGATCCTACGAACACAGGAAAAGCCCCGTTAGTCTCTCAACACTGAAATCCAATCAGCTAAGGACCGAAGTGTCAGAAGGACAGAGGAAAAGTTTCGTCAACTCTGTGTCTGTATTTGGTTTGTTTCATTTCATGCTACAAGCAAACGACTGAGGTGAACACAAGTGATTGAAATATAACCGTTTAAAGAGGTTTTAGTGACCGACTGCTCAGTTCTCTGAGCTTTAATACAACTGTTCTGATGAATATGAGCTTCAGTCTAGACTTCTTTTGTTATGCAAGAAAACAAATGGGTAGCTATCACGTATCAACATCTGTATTCTGTTTTTTGCTTTATTCACGTGTGTTTTAGGGTTATTTCCTGAAGATGGTTAGGATTCCAAAGTTGCTCCTGAGCAGAACTTAGTTTCTCTTGGAATAAGACTTATTTTTAGGAGGTTTCCTTTGGTCATTGCTCTCATCTCGCCAAACCAAACGAACAGTTGGATGCTTTCAGAGTGAATAAATTGTGTCTTCAGTCACTGTATTATACCACCCATTGATGCTGAGCTATAGAGTTCATTACAACACAGATTACTTGCATTTTTCCAAAGACAAAATATGCAAAACATCTTTAACATTACGTTACGTTTAACCCCCACACCCGGTATATACATCTGGGTTTGAATTCCTTTTTTTACACATTTGTGACAGGTCCTCACCTCCTCCATTTCACAGCTATATCGAACATGTCTCTCCACTGCATTTGCCTGGTTTTGCCGTTGACTCGCACTTTGGAGTTGCTCCACGTTCGTTGCATGGCCTGCATCACCTCCAGGGTTGCTAAACCCATGGCTAAAAAAGTACAATTCATTTTTTTTTTTTTTTTTTACTGCTGCTGTGAATACTTAAAACATCTTCATGAACTGCAGCACTCATCAGTGGTACCTCTGTGTATTCTCCTGTTGGGTAAGAAACCAGGAGTGTCGTACTGCATTAGCGCCCCCAGGTGGTCGGCTGAGCAGATCAGCTTTTGAACTTCACTGCTGTAGCTCTCAAAGTTCTGCGGCAGCACGTCCCTGCAAAGCACAAAACATGGGAAGATGCAGAGGATGAACTTCGTCAAAGCTTATCATGAAGCGTGCAGGTTGTTGTTGTCTTTTTCTGGACTGTACTGTGGCTACCTGTCAACCTTCTGAAATGTCTTTATGAAACAAGTTCTAGTTTGCTGACAAAGGAATAAAAGGTTCTGCCTGAAGGACACTGGAGCTATCATGCCTTATAAAAAAAAAAAAGACGTCAGATGTTAGCTTTCTACCATAAAACACTGTTCGCCTCAGCTCTGGGCTCGCAACAAACGACGGCTCTGGAAATCAGGGTAATGATGGATGCTGATTTCTCAGACTTCCTGAGGATGACACACTCACTACACAGGTGAATTGCAGGACACTATATTAACATCAAATAAAACCAAGAAAATGTATGAATCTTAGATATTACAATATCAAAGCCCATTCACATCTATAACAATAACTACAGTTTTGATCAGAGTAATTGCTCCAGGTGTGAATCAGCTGTAACGGACCCATCACACCTACTTGATATGAGGCTGCAGGCCGGGCTGTTCTTCATAGTCTTCTATTAGAAAAGGCAGGTTCTTGGCCCAGTGGTTCTTAAAGTTCCCTGGTAAGTCCTGGTCCACGTTGTACTCGACTACTGGGATGTCAAGGTGGGAGTGCAGGTAGCGAGAGTACTCTGGTAGGAAACCAAGGCGGGGCAAAATATCAAAATGGCCTGAACTGATTTATTTTAGAAATGGAGGTTTTAGCTAATGTTGCTGTCATTACCTTCATTGTGCATAATTTATTAATTTAGAAATTCAAACAAACTCCTGCATCAAAAGGTACTAAAAACAAATCGGAACCAGCCAGCCAATCAAAACTAAGAGTTTTAAGGGGCTGTGGTGTAAACTCTGATAAAACTCTCATGAAATAAAATAAACTTTAATCTGAGTACTCGTTACAAAAACATTTGAATAGAGTGGGATGTTCTCGATAGTTTACTTGCACAGGATTCATTGTGTGAATGAAAGCGGAGCAACAAAACATCTGACTGTGTCCATTATGGTATCTGGTGTTTGCATGCATGCGACACCGACCTCTGAGGTATTTAACTTTGAGGTATTCGGAGCTGGCCTTCTGCCCCAGCAGAGGGTCGTTCAACATGACTTTAGTCTGAGCTTTGATGCCCTCGTAGAACTGTCCCATCGCCACGTGACTCAACCCCTTCATGTACTGACACACCTCGTTGTAGGGTTCCAACTGAAGACACCTCTGGAGGACCAATAAGAGGAGAGAGATTCAAAGAAAGCAAAAACAGAAGACGGTAAGAAGGGTT
This sequence comes from Anarrhichthys ocellatus, assembly GCF_004355925.1. Classification (NCBI taxonomy): domain Eukaryota; kingdom Metazoa; phylum Chordata; class Actinopteri; order Perciformes; family Anarhichadidae; genus Anarrhichthys; species Anarrhichthys ocellatus. Next base: position 3,527,482 of record NW_022280055.1, on the reverse strand, counting down.
GGACTGCTGAAGTTTGCAGGACATATGTTATGTACACAGTTTAAGGTTGATGAACTTATAAGCTTTCATTTGTGTTACTCACTAACTAACTCAGGCCATCAAATAAGTTTAAATCTGCTGATTAAATGAGTAAGAATATGTTGTATAATTCCATACAATCGTTACAGAGGACCGAGCTAATTTAATTCTACTGTGGATCCCCACCCCCCACCTTGAAGTTGCCTATGGCCTCCTGCAGCGAGCCGTGGTGGTACAGCATCATGCCTCGGAGCTGCAGAGACTGGATGTGGTTCTGGTTCAACATGAGGGCTTTCTGGAAGCTCTCCATCGCTGACTCAAAATCACCCAGCTCTCTAGAAAGAGGAAGCAGAGACACCAAGAGAGCGACAGTGCACATGTTGTCAGTGAGACGGATTATTGAAATACAAAAAGGAACATATTGTGTTTAAACGTTGGGTAAAAACAAGATGTGATGTGACCAGTGAATGCCAATATGGCTGTACCTGTAGGCCTGTCCAAGGCTCTTATAGGCGTCTATGAAGTCGGACTTCAACTTCAGCGCCTCTTTGAATGTCTCTATGGCTTCCTGACGACAGAAAACCCAACAACCGTTCAGAGAGGCAACACAAGAGGAACTTGCACAACATGGGGATGGACCTAAAATTCAGACTCAGCGGAGTGTTCACACCTTGTATCAGATATATATTCAGAGTGTGTCTACAAACCGTGTCTCTCTTTCGATATCGCAGCATAAAAGAACGTTTAGTGTAGATAACGTTTTTCTCGTGAACAGGGAAGTGTGCTCCTCCTCGGCCATGCAAACAAAGGGCATATTCACACTAATTTCCTCGCAGCTTTTACTGATAAAAAAAGCAGATTGTGCAATGTTGGCTTTGTTGAGGACAAGCTGCAGCAGATTCCACTGTCACAAAGCAGCTCTTCTTATGTCCAACTCTCACACTCAGAGTACATGATCCTACTACTCCTTATGACGATGAGAGTACCTGTATCCGAGTATCAAATGTACTACTGGCTCCATTGTCGGTATATTCAGAGTGTTGCTATTGCTTACAGTTAACTTGTCTGTAGGTACTGCACAGGGTTTCCCCCTTAAAATTGGTCAGCAGAGGTGATAAACACAACCAAAGAAAAAAACCTACCCACATGACTAACTTAAAACACCGCAACTGAAAAGTATTGCAGCTGAAAAACCCGCAGCTGCAGACACTGCTCTACACTCCGCTCAATCTGACATCAATTAATCAAAGTGTGAGAAACACTATGGATGTTGAACCTTGGTCCACTACAGAGTAACAACACGATTAAGAGTTAAGCCATATCATATCTAGAAGTTTCATGTTTTAAAAAAGGCAGAAGTAGAGACATCTTGACTTTTAACTCTCCTCACGGTGCATGGAGCATTGCTTTCTGATTTACTGCCTCCACGACAAGCAGATACAGGAAACTGGTGTGAAACACGGCATCTTCTCCCTACTGAGAGGTCTGCTAAAAATAACAACTCTGTGGTGGTAACCTCTGAAAACAAAAATCAACCCAGACTTGCAGTCCCTCCCAGAGCAGGATGCTCGATCTACTTTGCAGCTGGTCATAGGCGATTAAAATGAGTATACAATTTGTAATTAAGTCTTTGCATGCCCCACCAGGAGCTTCAATATGGTGTATGTCCTTGTCCTTTATCTCATTTCAACGTTTCCCTTATTTCTGCATGTTGCAGACATAATAAGACTCAATTCCCACCATCAAATACCCAACATGTTCTAAAAGAAGTGGTTTGGTTTAAAGTAATTTCCCCCGAGATCTATGTCTCTAAGCACCAAAAACGGTACGCTATGTTTTGAGCAGCAGTAAAAACAAAACAAAAAAAAGGCCTCTTGTCATGTTGACAACTCAAAGGAAGCTTCCAGTATTTGACACTGAAGAAACAAATGTGGATAGAAAGCATAAATGTGGTGCAGATTATGTACTAGAATCCCTCCAAATAAGCAAAAAAAAAAGTTAAAAGCTATTTAAAAAGTTTGGTTTTAATTAATTTTCAAGAAGCAAAACATACACAACCAAATTACCAGATTTACGCTTAAAAACAGACAAAAAGAGGAGACAGTGAGCAACGTACCTTGAGCATTCCTCTGTGGAAGAAGGTGAGGCCTTTATACAGCATGGCAATAGGCTGATTCTTCTTCAGCTCTAAAGACTGCTGGAAGTCTTCCATAGCTGCCACATAGTCCTGATGGGAAGGCAAAGCACAGGGTCAGCAAATAGAAGCATGAAGGCCCGCAGCGTACACATTGCACATACGGGACATTTGACAATCCAAACCTCTGAAATGAAGAGCAGGGTTCCTCTGTGTCTGTAGAGACGGGCTGAGGGCTGCAGCTGGATGGCTTTGGTCAGGTCACCCAGAGCCTCACTGATACGACCCAGAGGGGACAGGATCTGAAGACGCACACGCACAAACAAATGGAAGGATGAAGTCCCAGCACGCACTTAAAAACACATTCGGATAATTATGTCTTTTCATTTGATTCTTGGCGAAATAGTTTTTGCAAGGAAATTGCTTTTCCTGCAGATTAGTAAAAGCTGGTTGGATCATTCCAGCTGAGAAGGAGTTTGTGATCTTTTCCTTTAAAGTGAAACACACTGACTTACAGATGAAAAGAAAAAGCACAGAAACACTGCATGTGATCCACTATTTATGGTTGATATTCAATCGTGCAGGATTTCCTCTTAGAGAAAGGACTATAAAGATTATTCTTCTGCTGGAAAAGGTGGAGTGAGTATTCCTTTCAAAGTGAACCTAAACATTTTTGTTTTAACAATAACAGGAATAATCTTCTTGAAATAGGATTTAAGGAATAAGCAAAACTCAGCTTATTAACTTGGCCTTTGTGTTGCACAATGTTGTTCTTAATGAGTTCAATAAAATGCAACTAAATGACATAAAGTGACATGAGGTCTCAGTGGACCGGATTGTGTAGCAACACTTGTGTGACTTGCGTTTCAGCCCGATTACACCAGAGATGTATTCAAGTGGTTACAGCTGACAAAGAGGAAACAGCCTATAAAAAAAAAAAAAAAATCCTCAGAATGAAACCTCGGGGAGGAGACGTTTTCTCAAACAGGCAGCGTGATTCCTCAAACACTCTGGTGAAATACAAAAACCACGTGACTTCACGCTTGTGTGTCTGAATATTACTGGCTGTACAGATCTAGACGTCTCTCTACAACTGAATATTTACAACTTTTTCACAATCTGAATTTTTTTTTCTGTTTCCTGTGCACGTGAATAAAGCCACACAGATGTAAGGTTTAGCCAATGTTAAAACTGCACCCAAAGTGTAACTGAACATCTCACATACGCCATCTTGGACGTATGTGACCTCCTCCTTCTCCGTGCCTCTATGTTCTCAGTGAACATACTGTGTTTTTGCTTCACAACAACTTCTGACTGCATCAGAAATAAACGTGTGCGAATCACATGTCTCGAGAAGCCGGTGACGCTTCGCTGACCAGACGTCTAACCATAAAATTGATTGGATGTGGTGGAGATTAATGATCACTTCCAACTTATGAACGGTATAGAACGTTAGCATTGGAAATTGATCAGCTAAACGAGCTCCATTGTAGCACTTGAAATCTCCTCTAAAAAACATAATTTTTCATACTTTTGAAGGAGCTTCAGAGGCCATGACCCATAATCAAGAGTAACTCCCGCGTTTAACAGTGTCTCTGTACCTCTGCTCTCTGTTCGTAGACCTCTGGCCAGTTAGGCTCCAGGGTGATGACTCTGTTGAGCTCGTACAACGCCAAGTCAGCATTCTTTATGTCCTAGCGTGGAGACAGAAGAAAGGGAGGGGCAGTTACATTTTGTTGAAACAAACCTTGACATATAGTGAACAAAACTAGGAGCCACCAGCAAGTAGAAAAACTGCTGCGCGGCCGTTCCTCTGAGGGCATACTCATAGATCTCATAACCGCAGAGTCCTGGCAGATTGGATCAGCATTCATTAAATGACACACTGAGTTATTCTGCGTTTACCTGAAACTGCTGCTGTCGCCAAAATCCAGGATGAATGAGAAAATGCATAAAGACAACAACTCCCTATGCTGCCAAATTGTTTTAAATCGAATTGTGGCACGTGCATGAATAGGAATATACCAATTAAACGAAGGGTTTTCTTCAGCAAACTCAACTTTTAATGCAAATAAAAGAAGTCGATCAATTGAGAGAAGACACACAGAAGTATGAGTCCTCTGCTATGAATCATCTGATAAACCTTGACTACAGCGCCGTAGTGAATGGTGTGCGTCTCTCGTAAATAATCGAGCAGCAACATTTATTTTTGAAAAGAAACCCTTCATATCTTAATGAGGACAATAATCATAACTTAACTTCAGCCATAACTTCATTATTTAGTTTATGACATTGTAAAAGGCTGCTCCAAATTAATGTGGCACATTCCAAGAGTATTTTAATGTAAAGTGAGTGAATAAAATGTCTTTCTATTGCACATTTCAAAGCCAGAGGGCGCTTCACAAGTGCAGACAAATTACAGCAGAGTAAACCACAACAATAGTTTCAGGGTATTCCCAAACATCGAGAGGTAAAAGAAACAACACACACACAAAAATCACTCACCTGCAGACTTTTCTTCCCGTAAGCTATCCCTCTCCCATAGATGGCACTGACCAGCTCTGGGTCGCCCTTTAATTAAAGTCAAAACACGTCTTCATTTAATATTCATATTTTTGGCTTCAGCAAAAAGAAAGCAAGTTGTGTTTTGAGTCTAGGTTGAAGGGACGTAGATGGTGACAAAATGTCAAAAGTGAGGCAATAATAAAACATGATGCATTGAGAGTGAACATTGCAAACACCTGTAATAAGAGTGAGAAGTGTTTGATGGCTTCGTCATAGAGGCCGTTGCCTATCAGAACGTAGCCTATAGCTGCAAAGACAGAGCAACAGATGATGAGTAACTGGGAAAACTTGGCAAGAACCATTTGAATCAGTTCAGCATGACTTCGGTTTGTATTTAGAACAGGCAAACTTACCAAGTTCTTCGTTTGTGTTGTGGTTATCTACAGGGAAGGGGATTTTTTTCTGTTCTATAAACAACTTTGCCTGGTTCTGTGAGAGGTGGAGACAAGATAAAACAAACGACAACACGTATAGGTGAAAAGGGAGACGCACATCAAGAGACAGCGCTGACATGCAAAGCTCAGAAAAAAAAGATAAAAATAATGGTTTCCTGTTTGAAGCCAGTGGCAAAATGGAGCAGAAACACAGAATAACATGCAAGTTTCAAAGGTGGACAAACTAAAAAGTTTCACAATCAACTGACATTTTGCCCTAAAATAACTATATTTAATATATTTGTAAAGTGGGGAAATGCTGTAAAACCTTGGTTTTGGTGAGTTAAAAAGAGGATAAACAAGCGCTCCAGCAGCTCTCAAGGTTACACTGAACAATTAAGCCCCAGAGATCAGAGAATGAAATGCTTTCAAATGTCAAAGTCCTTCACTACTGCCGAGCCAAATTCCTGTGAAGCAATAAATATTCTGTGTGTGAAGCAAAAGGCTCCTTCTCTTTCTCGCAGTCTCACATTGTATTTACTGCATCCTCCTAAATGGAGAACGGCAGCATGACATAAACCATTACAGGATGCAAATTTGACAGCAGGCAAATGTTGCTGTGGCAGCATTTTAGGTTTTAAAAAAAACAGCAACAAGACAAAGCGACAAGACAAAAACGTGCCACATACATATCTTCAGATAGCCCTACGTAACAAGTACCAGCAGCAACTTCATCAGAATGAAGAACTCACTTACTGCCATGAGGTCAAAAGCTAGAGGTCTCATTTCTTAACTGTAAATCAGACACAACACAGGCTTTGAGAACAATTTACGAACTACTGAAGGCCCACAATTTGGTGCTTTTAGACCTCCTTCAAAGTAAATGGGAAACAGATTTGGATGAACTGTGCAAACATGGCAAAAGATAATAAAATGAATCTTCTTCTTTTTGAAAGATCTTAGGCGTGCAGTTATTCAATTCAAATTGTTTTTGTAAGAATGAAACTGCTCTGAACTTGTATGTGGAGGTGTACTCGGGGTGTGTATCACTGTATTGTGTCATTACACAGTACTGGGTAATAAATCACCATGCTTATTAATCTCTTCAATATAAGAGCAACAAAGAGACTGTCATAACTGTCTTTTGGCTCAACATGTGACAATGTCAAACTAAGACTTCAGGAATGCGTATCAAGTTAAAGCATAAGCAAAACTTAATGTTTCACCAATAAATTGGAGTAAATTCATCAATAATAGAAAATAGGGTTTGTCACTCATTTCACAAATAAAGGATTAGAGAGCTTGTCACACAGAAATTTAGCACATAGCGCAGTGTTGTGCTATTTTGATAAAAACAAGCTTTTTGTGGCTCGACTAGAAGCAACTCATGGATCTGTGTGTGTGTGTGTGTGTGTGTGTGTGTGTGTGTGTGTGTGTGTGTGTGTGTGAGATCTCACCAGGATCTTCTCTGCGTTAAGTGAGAAGACTGACTCACAGGGTGGGTTGCTTCCCTCCTCACAGTCTGGGTCTTCCAACTGTAAAATGGAGGAATCTGAAAAGACAAATGTTATTAGCATTTCATATTACTGAGCACAATAATGAATATTAGAATGTATTGTGTTGCACTCAGCTTTGTTAAGACTCTATTACATTACCACACAAAGACAACAACTCTTTGATATTAATACAAGCTAAACTGAGCATGCTGGTTGCCTAGGAGGCAGGAAAGTTGCATCAAAATCGGTCAGAATGTGTGTAACACTTGGGCTAAAACACGCAAGAAGCCATGAACGTTGCTATTGTGCTTTACAATATATTAGAAATCACTAAGAATATCTCCTCAGTTCAGCACACATGCATCAGTCATCTGAGCTTGTTTAACCAGTTCATTTCTCTTTGTCCTCCTCCACAACACACCTGTACAACCAGGGAGGTGACGCCTCATGCTTCCCTCGAATGGACTCGAACAATCTCTCACTGAACTCATCTTTCAACATCTTTGAATTATCCGATCCACAACTGCAATACAACTTTACAGTGTAATTTGCACTATGTCCACCTCACACGTATTTGTATGTTACAGTCAATTATCCCACTTTTTATTGAAAGTAATTGTTGATGAGTATTGTATAGTTGTTTTGCTCTATCTATATATACACAGTGGGGAACAGTGTGCCCTAAAAGCTGAGATTTGATAAGAAATAAGATCTATATAGTTGGGTGCATAAGTTGTAACATTAGGCAGATGGACAGCAACCACCAGAAGCTACTTGCCTAATCAGAAGAATGTTTCAGTTCTGCGATTCTGCTCTCGAGCAAGGCAACACCACAATGATGTAACAGCTATCTTTTTGAATGGAGCTTGGTGTTGACCTCTTGGGGTAAGCTAAGAGATGCAGTTTATAAGTGAGTTTTTGTTGAGTTTCCTGACTGTTATGTGCACATTAATATACTCTCCCTCCTGTGTTACTACTCTCTTTCTCGTATCTTTTGGTTTGAAATCCCATTTAACCTCTACGGCAGTAAGAACAAGAGCTTATCTCAGTTATCTCCCCCCCGGGCTTTCACTGCTTGTTGTGATTAGCTCATCTTGACGTTAGCGTACAAACAGTTAAGCTAGCCGGGTTCCACGGTGACAGTTGAATCGGGGAAGACGTGGCAAAGTAACAGCGAAAAAGAGAGACTTTTACCGCAGTCAGCCGCGTACTCTTCCCATTCGGACAGCGAGCTGCATCCCTGCTTGTGGAGCTCATTGTTGAACAAAGTGAGAGTGGAGAAATACTCGGAGGAGAAGATTGTCCGGCACAGGTACAGCATTGAGAGCGCTACCACAACAACAGTCCGACCGGCAGGGGCCATGTTTTGCTACATGTGTGACGCCAGAGAGAGCGGAAGCTGCTGCAGTTCGATCAAAACCGAACGAACCACGCCCCCCTCATCACGCGCGAGTATGCGGGATGCGAAGAAGAAGACTAGAGCCGGAGAGGACGATTAAACTGCATTTCCCAACATACTCTGCTGCTGTCAAACCGGTCCCTCCAGTTTGAGCCGTCCTTAATGTACAGAGCGGGACAAACAAAAACTGTTTCCGTGTATAACTTTCAAATTAAAACTAAACTTGACTACTTTTAGTGTAACTGTTTTAATGAGATACGTTGGCAAATAATTTAATAAAATAAATCGTTTACTGTCGTGTATATATAATAATATAGTATAAGAAAGCGAAATATATTCCTTACCAAAGAATAGAGTGAGTCTCTTTTCGCAAGCAATGCATTAAATAAGATCCTATTGATTGTAGAATGTATCTTTAAATTGTAATTTAATTGTAAACTTTTACAGTACTTTTTTCTGTTGTCTTACTTTGATTATTTCAACTGTTATGCACCACAACACATACACAAAAAAATCCCTTAGGCCTATTTGTGAAAACCTATTTCGATGATTGATATGATTTGGAACGTTTGGAATATAACAGATGCAATTGTGGACTTTTATTTTGAAGACGGGACTGTATGTAAAAGTCTTACTTCCGCTGTGGTACAGTCTATGCTCACACGCTCGCGGTGTTTTGTAGTCAGCTAGCAGTTTACAGGGCGAAGAATGGGGAAAGATGACTTTAGATGTGTTGAATGTAACGAAACGGCACTGGAGTTACACAGGGATTACAGTAACGGGATCCTGAAGACAACAATATGTGTGCGTTAACTGTTAACTTCTTGGATTTGAGTACTATTTATTATGAAAATGCTAGCTAACAATGTTTGCCTCAAAGATGAAACAGCTAGGTTAAGTTAACGTAGATCTCATGTTACTCATTTCTGAAACTAAAGTACAAAAACTAAAGATACAAACGTAAAAACGTTTGTATCTGTATTTGGCTAACACAAGTTGGACAACATGCCTGAACACTCTTCTATAAATGATTAAGATAATTTCCTAAACATGATCGTGTCAATGCCTTAACAGCAATGTGGAGATTTCAGATGAGTACGTCAGTATCTGTACTAGCTGGAGTTCACGTTACGTGTGTGTGTGTGTGTGTGTGTGTGTGTGTGTGTGTGTGTGTGTGTGCGTGTGTGTGTGCGTGCGTGCGTGCGTGCATCTCCAGGAGTCGTGCCAGAAGCCAGTGGACAAGTACATTGAATATGACCCAGTTATCATCCTGATTGATGCCATTTTGTGCAAGACGCAGGCTTTCAGACACATTTTGTTCAACACAACCTTGAATGTAAGTCAACTAGTTCTCTTGCACGTGCACAAACAATAGTATATATATAACTGTGTGTGTGTGTGTGTGTGTTAATTACAGGCCTTTTGATGAACACTTCAGTTAAAAGTCAAAAGTGGTGGAAGTACATTAACTGAAGTACTGTACTTAAATACAAATGTGAGGTACTTCACTTGAGTATTTTCATTTTATGTTACTTTATACTTCTACTTCACTACATTGCAGATACTAATATTGTACTTTTTACTCCTCTACATTTGCTTTAGTTACCTTTCAGGTTACATTTCTCAGATCCTTCCTCTCGAGTAAATACCATGTATATCCAAATATGGTAATCCAGATTTTTTTACTAAACTGAAGGATGAAGCGTTCCTTTATGTGTTAAAAATATTCTCCTTCTCCTTAATTTAATCCAAGCGTCTTGGATCAGCTAGAAAATGAAGTGTCGCCAATCTGAAAGCTGTTTTTCTGAGCTTTTCTGACTTTTACTTGTAGTGTAATACTGTGCTATAAGCATAGTACTTCTACCTCAATAAGGGATCTGAATACTGCTTCCATCACTGGCGTTCAGGTATACTTCATGTGTGTGTTTGTACATCTTCTTCACCCCTCCAGATCCACTGGAAGTTGTGTGTGTTCTGCCTGCTGTGCGAGGCTTACCTCAGGTGGTCCCTGCTCCACGGCTCCGAGCAGAGCACTGACCCTGCTGACATCATCAGGTACACCAAGGAATGGGAGTTCTACGGCATGTTTGGACTGGCCGCCCTCGGTAAGACGATGAAACCGGAGCTCCATTACACGTCTGTTATTGTTTGTATCGACTTACTCAAGTTCTGTCCTTAAGTACATGTGTTAGTTGAGCTGCAACATTATAGATTATTCTGGTGTACAGCGATTTCTCATATACTAGATGTTGTGGCTCGCTGCTATTAACCTCACGATGTCATCTTACGTGTATCGTACAGTTTCTTTTAACTGCCAAGGTGCAAAAACTGGTACCTGTGGCACAGTTATAGAAATCAAAAATATAATCTTTTGACCAGGAAAGCTAAACCATAAGCACATTGTCTGCTTCACATTAAGTTTGAAATTCGAAAAAACACTTGTTTTTACCAAACAAAAGTCCAAAAGCAACATATTTAATTTACAATTATATAAAACAGAGAAAAGCAGCAAATGTTCTCATTTGAGAAGCTGGAACCAGAGAATATTTCAGCTTGATAAAAGCTTGACTTAATTGGCTTAAAAACTGTTGAATTTTCTGTCAGTCAGCTAATCATTTCAGCACCATCCTGGAGTCCAGCGCCCTCTATAGGATAAACAATAGAAATGACAAATCCCCTAAATGTTGCTTTTGTAGGTAAAGGCTGAATCTTGCTGACCCACGGAGGAGGCTGCAGTCCATCTGTTATTGTCCTAGAGAATACTGCATCCCTTAATACATCTCTATGTGTCTGACATGTCTGTCTGTCGGTGGCGTAGAGCTGGCGGCGTTCTTCGGTGGCGTGCTGTGCTTCCTGTGGGTGGTGGTGGGGCGTCTGCGCGGCGGGACCCTCGAGCTCAGCCTGCTCCTTAGAGCCCTGCTGCTGTCCTGCTACGGCAAGGTCCTCCTCATCCCCGCTGTCATCTGGGAGCACGACCACTCGCCGCTCTGTCTGGGCCTCATCAAGCTGTTTGTGCTCACGTCCAACTCACAGGCTATCAGAGGTAAGAGGACGTGTCGGTTTGAGGGCCTGTTCTCTAACACCGATGTTATCCAGCCAGGAAGATAGAAGATAGACAGATAGAAGCTAATGTTTTCAAGCACTTGCCCCACGGGAATTTAAACGTATGTAAAAACAATTGAGAAAAGGCAATTGAAGGTAACTTAACACAGCCCTCTTAACTGGAATGAACATATGTAATTATTTCTTTAGGCAGTTCTTTGATGAAATAAACACACAAAACAAAAGACATGTGCAGATATGTTGTACCAATATTCAACATATTGAACTTACTGTAAATTAGAGCTTTTCCATAAATGTTTTTTCTTATTGTGGATAATTCGAAACAGCTGTACGCCTTTATAGAACATTAAAAGAGCGTTTTAGCAAATCCTTTAACGCAGATTTTACACAATGTTTTATTATAATAGTCATGGTCAATGTTACATTACTGATGACGCTCAAATTTGTTTAAAAAGACCAAATCTGTAAATATAAAACACATCATTGTTGTAGTGGATTTATGTCAATCTCAATCTCATCTTTATTTATTTAAAGATACACACACTACTGACCAAGAAAATACCTGAGAGAATTCTGAGAGAAATTAGGATTCATTTTTTAATTTGAACGGATAGGTAGACCCTTAAACTGTACCTTGTTAGACACATCAGGGATTCATTCTTCTTTTAAAGCACCAGCAGGTGGCAACTAACGCTCTCTTAGTTTAACCCCCCCCACTCCTGGTGCTGCTCCTCTACATAGAACCCCGACACATCGGAAATAAATACATCACATAACACAACAGTCCACGTTTCTTATCTTGTATAATTATTTCTTAATCTGCTCTTTGTATTTAGCAGCTCGCCTGTGAGCAGCAAACAATGACACGTTGTGGAGTGATTTAAGGTCTGCTGCTCTGATGGGGACAGTCTGTACGTCACATTCAGGAAGAACTAATTAGAGTGTGTCTGATGCCAAGTGCAACGAAGTAATGAATTCAGTCTTTTCACTGCTTTATTTTTAGTCTTTTCGATATCATATTGCGTCTTGTTTTCTACTGTACGTACCAGTTGGCAACAAGGTGCTTGTTGAAGGTTTAAAAACTGAACTTCTCACAAGAGACTTTTTTCTTTGTATGAGATCAGATTTTTTTTTAGACGTACTTTGATTAACATGAAAACCTTCTTTGTAAAAAAGTAAGCGTCTCATCCGTCTCTCTCTCTCTCTCTCTCTTTCTCTCTCTCTCTCTCTCTCTCTCTCTCTCTCTCTCTCTCTCTCCTCCATCTCTTCTCCAGTGATCCTGAACAGCAGCAGACGTCTGTCGCTGATGGCCGTGTGTTTAGGCCTGCTGTCGGAGACCTGCGTGGCTCAGGCCTGTAAAAAGCTTCCATGGAGCGGCCAGGACCTGTTGACATTTCAATGAATGTGAGGCTAAATGTCGGTTATCGCAGGAAGTAAACAAGCGGTCGCGGACGCCACAACCTGTGCCAGAGAGAAGCAGTTTTTGAATGAACACTCTGCACACGGGGCTGGAAGAAGGAATGTTTTTGAAGTGTTTTTGCTCCACAAAGCCGGCTGTCAAACAGAGACAGAGAGCAGCAGAAGAGATTTTTTTTGTACTCTTTATAGAGAAAAAGATCCGTCTTCATTTTGGAAGGATGTCGAGGAGTCGCTGTTTTTCTTTCCGATTCTAAGTAGACAATGAGCGCTCTAGACCCCCAGTGAGATATTTATTTGATTTGATTACTTTATTGAGACGGACACACAGAGAGGAGCTCCAGCACGTCCCCTGATCTAAATCACCGTTTCTCATTGCCACTCTGTACGATTTACACAAACACAGACCCCTAGGTTGTAATTTGACAATAACTACCGGTACTTCTCTGTTTGGACAGGACCCAGACGACAGTCTTCACATTCTCTGGCTCATTGGTGAAATGCTTATCTTAACTCACACGCATACACAGAAACACACACACACACACGCACACAGGTTGAATTGTGAGAATGGAATGGGGGTAAGTGGATAAATAAAGCAGACATATTTGACTTTCCCTTTATTTATTGCCACGTTAAAAACGTATACGTGTCATTGTGATGAATGAGGGACGGCTGATGTTTAAAGTTCAAAAACGTTTGACTGGATTTGGATTTTTGCATCAGTCATTATCTTAATGTAAGTAATCAACTGGGATATATATTTTTTTACACTAATGTATGGAATTTTAAACCTGGCTTTATCCAATGTTCAGATTTGTGTTCTGGAAATGTGAGCAAATCAGCACATATTTAATAATATAATGCCTCCTTTATTGTATTTAAACATTCATACAGAAAACTTTTAATACAAAAAATAATTGTCTTAATGTAAGTAATCAACTGGGGCAGTTTTATGCTGATATCTTATCAGTTTGAATTTAAACCCTATTCACCTGCAGTGTCTCCCCTTAAGGCAGGGTCAGCCATGAGTCAAATCCTTTGACACTAAACTGCAGCAGGTATCTCGCCAGATCTGACTTAAAGTAATCATTGTGAAGCATGTGGCTAAAGTTTACAAAACCTCCTCACACTGTCCCTGGAATGTATTTGTCTGTAAACGGACCAGCGTTCAATCAGTAAAACAAACGTCTGAAAGCAGACCGCGGGTCAGTGGAATGAGGGGAATTCATCCACTGCACTTACCTGCAGTATGAAGGGACAGCTGAACCCCCAGCAGTCTTTGCAGGAGTCGAGTCGTTGTTATGAACCGCTGCGAGGCCGGACACGCGACGAGAGGCGAGGCTGAATCCTTCCTGAACAAAACCATCTGCTGACAGAGTCGCCCCACGAGATCTGATGATATTCTCTTCAAGATCGCAGATAATGTGAAGAGTAAAGGCTTTCTCTTGACCGCCTTAATATTTGTTATTGTGTCCTTTGTTTTCAGATCAAGGTTCGTCAGAGAAAATATCCTAAATGCATACTATTCAATGCAAATATTAACTTTTAATGTTGTTTTTACCTCTGTACTTTCCAAGTTGGTTGCAAATGTTGCAAGAGGAATGAATGTTGAAATAGATGTGGCTTTCTGTCACAGACCAGCCCTGAAGTTTGGCAGGGACTTAGACTTCTGTGATGGATTATGTGAAACAAACTTGTGGAGCGAGTTTGCCACCAGCTGCAGAGATATAAATGTTGCAGTATGTGCTGTCAAACAGAATATTTGTGTGTGATTTGATTTTGTGCACGTATGTGTGTGTGTGTGTGTGTGTGTGCTGCCTCTGCACATGTTTTTACAGGCCTGTGAATAGTTGAGGAGACTGCAAACGAGTGAGGAATGTTTTGGTAGGTGTCCTCACCCTGGGCGGCTCTGTGCTCCATGTCTGCGGAGATCAACACAGTCTGGATGGTTTTTCAGCTTTTAGCACAGACATTTAGCAGAATCCACTCCATCTTATTCTGCAGGAGTGGGTAGCTGGTGTTTTCAGACGGCTAGCCTACTTGTTTTTATTTCAATATTTAAAATGTCTTTGATTGATGCACTACAGTGGAATCAAGTGTGTTGTGCCTGTATAACTTGTTGACACAGTGTTCGACTCTACGGGACAAATCCTTCGTGAACAAAGCCCTGAGGCAGTTTCTAAATGTGGAATCTGGGGAGTGTCGGTCAATTACCGTGGCATGCAGTGGTTTAATCTGACTAATGAGATTACTGTAACAGCAGTCACCTCACAGCCTTTCACCAGTCTTGAAAGCCAAGGAGCTGAAGCTGGAGGGTAAATCCAACCTCGAGTCAATATACACTGCTGAACCCTTTTGCCTTTGCTGAAAATTGACATTGAAAAAGTTATTGTAACTAATGACTAAAAGTACAGACTGGAGGTTATAGTTGAAGTAGGTTTTCATCTTATAATCCATCATTATCTATAGTCTATACCTAAATAAAAACAGTTGGCCAATATGTATCAAATTGCATAATCTGAGCTGAGCAGGGAACTCTATCATAAGAAAGTATATTTTAATGGAGGGTTTCCGTTGGTTTTTAGTGTGACAGCATGTAATGGATGAACATGCTTCTTTAGATTGTTTTTCTTTTTGCATACATAAAACAACATTACCAAGAGTCTAATTTAGCCACGCTAGCAGCTAAGCTTGTTCAATGCTAGTAAAGGCAAAATGCTAACATGCTCACAATCACAACATGCTGATGTTTAGCAACTTTAATGCTCACGTCTACCATCTTCACCATCTCAGCTTAGCCTGCTTGCATGCTATAGTTACTAATGGAATGTCGGTCATAAACCAAAGTATTGGAACAATTAAGATTTGTCTTTAGTTTGGCACTTGATGAAAAGTCAACAATTCATCCTGTGGGGAACATGAATGTCATCAAATTTCATGGGAACCCATCCAATCGTCGCAGTCGTATGCCTCCACCAATCAAATTCCAGTTTAAATCCATGTCTGTCCAAACTGTCATCACTTCATCATTCATCCTTTTAGACATTTTTGTGAAATTCTCTAAATTAGCAGGAAATGTGTTGCGCTCTAACCAGCGGTCATTGGTCTTGTAGTCACAGAGACAGCATGTCTGTCATGGAGTGGCCTCACTGAGATCAATGGACTAAGAAAGAACAACACAAAGGAAAAGAAGACAGCACAACATAACAAAAAGGACCACGGGGGACTTCAGTTTTGCAGAAAAATGTTATACTCTTCGGCAATATTTTACAAGAACTATCAACAAAAATCAGCAAATGTTCACTTTGAAAATGTTACCACTACCTAATTCAGAGGCACAGCTTTCCTTCATGTTACTGTGACAGACCTGCCTTCAGCTGGTCCACACTGCCCGGCTCTGACGTGGCAATTCGCCCCATCCCTCCCTGTGGAGAGAGTGATGCGCACCTTGGATTTACTCTCTCGGTCAAGATTATGTTAATCTGCTCTAATCTCCCAACAGACGCTCGGACGGGCAGCACGAGACCAGAGCACAGAGCAGAGAGAGAGAAAGACAAACATGGGCTTCACGTGATACACAGTAGAGAGAGAGAGAAAGAGGGCCTTTGTACAGAGAATGTGTCAAAGCTCTTTCAGAGAGCTTTTAAATGACTTGTTTTATGATATATAGAGCTATATTTAGTCCTTTCATTTGACGTCAGATCTGCTGTCGCAGAGCTCCAGAGCAGGTCGACTTGTTTGCTTTTCAATACTTCTGGATTTGGGGTGAACAAACTGAAAAAGGCGAGTGGAGGGACAAACATTGAATGCACACCATTATTTTTTTGCATTCAAATGCCTATACCTAAACACAAATGAATATAGAATTTGTAAAAAAAGACTAAATTTGTTGGTATTGCAGAGCCAGAAACAACAAACTCAAAAAGCAAAGGAGTACATAAGAAAACAAAGTACAAAGCACCACAATATTGCCATTACAATTAAAGTACTGCATTAATGGTTTAAGTAAAAGTATATAGTATATAGAAATATGTAGTACAGAAGTAAAACTATTCATTAGGCATGCAACATACTGCATTTGATATGTAAGCAGCATTTTTGCATTGGAGCTGATTTGACCTATTTTTAAGAGTGGATTGATTTGCTGTATAATAACGCCTCGTATTTTATATGTTCCATTAAAAAAAATCAAAGTTTTTAATCTTAATCTGCAAAGTACTCAGCTGTCTGATAATTGAAGTGGAGTAAATAGTACAATATTTACCTGTGAGCGCATGTTACTTGAGTCATACTCAATTACACCAAAGGTTTACAAGACTGCCTTTATGAGCTTACTATTAAATTGGTATTATATATTTTAAGAAACACTTCTCAGACTATTGAACTGCCAGATTGAGATAATCTAATTAATGGACAAAGATTCACAAAGCAGTGATATGCCACAGCAGAAAACATGCTGCACATATGGAGTTGAAACAACTGCTGCCGCGTGACCCATTTCTTCGGTCTCACAGCGAGGGAGGTTTGTGAGAATTGAAATAGAGTCTCGGAGTGTGAAAACATAAACAGTGTTATCAGCATCAGTAATTCATCCGAAGCTCCCAGCATCAAAGCCGTCACATCCTGCTGCAGTAATGATCAATTAAAGCGGAACTGCTCCGGCACGGCGGCTACTCGGGACCAAAATGCAGATCGGTGCATTAAAATGCAGGTCAGAGTGGGACGCATTCAGGAGGAAGAAAGAAGAAGTAGGACAGCAGAGAGACAGAGAGAGAGAGAGAGGAGGAGGAAGAAGAAGACTGCAGTTCGGTCTGAGAGAACTGGAGTTGTACTGGGGTTGATAAGGATGATAGTTTATATTTTCTGTCTCATCATTTTTAGCCATGTTATATATGGCATGACGATATAGATGTGGGTCAACGACTATGTGATGGATTGGTTCAGGCCTTCATTTTCCCCTCTGGGTGAAGTAAAAATAATTTTATTTAATTAACTTTTCATCTTCAGCTAAGGCACTGATCAGGTCAAAATGTGTCCAATACTTTGATTTATGACCAAGTATACATTCAAAACTAATGAAATTCCCAGTGGTGGAAGAAGTATTCAGATCTGTTACTTTATTCAAAGTGGCAAAAACCACACGGTAGAAATACTCTGTTACAAGTAAAAGTCCTGCATTCAAAAGTATTCTTAAATGTAAGTACATAAGTATTAGAATCAAGCTATATACTAAAAACAAAAGTACTCATTATACAGAATGATCCATTTCTGAATCATTTATATTCTATTATTTGATTATAATTATTGATGCATTCATGTGTACATCACTTTAATCACTGGTAAAGGAGTTGCTCTGTCTATAATAGAATGTAGAAGTTTAAAGTAGAATAAAATAGAAATACTTGAGTTAAGAACAAGCACCTACAAATTGTAAGTACAGGGAATATCCTTAATTATTTTCCACCACTGGGGATTCCCATCAGCTTCAGCTGTATTGTCTTCAAAGCCAATTAGCAACTGTTAGCATGCTAACACGCTAAACTAATATGGTGAATAAGGTAAGGAAGGAAGGAATGAGTTTGAGTCTCCTAATCAAGGACGGACTTTAAGTTCATTTAGGGCCAGTTTAACTCTGAACTATACCAGCTCATTTCTAACAATTGCTTCAGTTTTGTGTAGAAGAACTAAAAAAAAAAAAAAGCTCACTCCAAACCTGAAAAGTATGGACTCACTTTATTAATTCATATCGGTATAATAACTATGATAGCATTGAGACTAATTGTCCAAAGAAACAGCAGTATGGTCATTTGTAGATCAAAGAACAGGAGGAGTCATGATGGATGCTAACAGTAACTTCTGCAACACAAAATACAGAAACACCTTTGTTTTTCCCACTATAGTGATTTAATCAATGATTATGATGAATAATATACAGTATAAATATGAAGTCAGACATTTCGCTCTCAGATTCAAACGAATTTAACAGCTGCAGCCAGTAATTACAAAAGGTGGATAACAATCTAATAACCGGCTGTAAAAAGGATCCGTTATGTTTAATACACTCGGCTGAGTCACGCGCTACAATTCGACTGATAAAACCCGGGTCTCAACCCGGGTCAGATAAAAGAGAAGAAGTTTGACTTTTAGTGGAGAAACTCATGTATTTAATGGATTTTGGGGCTTTTCTGCAGGGGGCCACGCAAAAGCACCAAGTTTTTAGATGACAGAAACCCTTTTACAGCTCATCTCATTCCATCCTTCCTACATTTCCCAGAGTGCTTAGTGACAAACCACTAAAGCAGGGCTGCGAGGTGAACCATGAGGCGTGACCGTGATTACAGCAATACCCCTCATCTTAGTCAAAACACGGGAAGTCTTTGTTGGTTGCATTGCACTGTGGTCTATCGAGGCCACTTTAAGTAGAAAAAGAGTCCGTCTCTTCTAACAATTGATTTCTTCGTGCGATTGTTCAAAGTTGGTGCAAAATGGCAGCTTTAGCAAGAAGCCCTTGCTGTTTGATTAAGAGAGACGCGCACCAAAACTTGACATTTACGTACAGTATATCTAGTGTAGTTGCTGTAAGTACGAGGGGGACACATTGTGTACATTTACAATCGTGTTATAAGATTCTTTTTTTTGGCCCTCCAAGGTAAAGACAATGAACACATCAAAACATTTTGCCACAAGTTTACCCTGAGATGATATCGCCGCATTGCACATCCAACAATCATGTGAAAAGACTCACGTGGACACAACTTGCTGGTGTTCAATTTAAAGCACGTTTCTTACTCTCTTCTGCTGGATTTAGTGACCGTTAAACTGTACAAGGAGCACCGTGGGCCTGTGTGAGGACAACCAACTCAACAAGGATCAGGGAGTTGTACTTCTGGGGATATTTAATACACAACCACCACAAAACAGGTGCAAAATCATTCGTTGAACACTTGCATGAACAAGTGAGGGGCGCACCGTGTAGTTTATTCCGCAAGTGCTTTGACTGATTTTAAAGCCATTACAAGTTTCGGACGTTAAAGCTGCTTCATGCGGAAGATTAAACTAGATTTTGACAGAATGAATGTTGTAGGACACCATGGTTGTTTTATGTTATTCCATGTTTGATGTGTACAATGTCTGGAAAGCATCAAGCAAGACTGGAAGAGAGCTGCGTCAGCAACTCAAATTTCAGACGCAGGACGTGTCAGAAAATACAATGCTCCCAACAGCTGCATCCTCGTCAATACAATTAAAAAGGAGCCTTTGACAGGAGAAAACAAAAAAACTGCAGAGCCTGGAAAATACCAGAGTGAACCTCCAAATCTCTTAACAGCTTTTAATCAGCTCTTTCTGAGATTTTCTGGAATTGCATATTGATGCATCACACTACCAGGAAGGGTTTTAGGAGGTTCTACAGGCAGCAGCATTAAGAACCAAGTGCGTGTCAAGCGAGTCAAACGCTTAAACAGTTAGCAGTTTATTCTCGTCCACAGGTTGAACAGTCTGAAACCTGGAGGTTTACAAAAGGCACTAATTGTGTGTAGACAATTAAAACATCTGGAGTCACGTTTGTGCAGAGATGCTTTACGCTGCATCGGTTATATTGTTTGTCAGCTCCAGATTAAGTTGCAGCGATAAAACAGGTGTTTTTACTGGCCCTCAACGGGTAATTTCACTGGTTGCATTAGTAACAACCAGATGATTTTTTTATAATCTGTGACCTTCTATGGACTGAGAAGATTGGTAACAAATAAAAGTGAGCAAACATTCAACTCGATGATGAAGTCAGCACCATCATATTCTACTGAAGACCGCGTTTAGGTTTCTGGTTCCTTTTAGAAACTTGCATTTTGGATATTAACAGCGCAAGAGGTTAAAAGTGAGTAGTGTTGTTGTTGAGCGAGCGGTGGTGTGATGTTGCACTGCTGTAATGTCTGTGTGATAAGAGGTCACGATGATACTACACAGATACTGACTTACACACCATCTGTGTCGAAGCAGAGGTGTTTCACCAAAACATGAAGCAACCGAGACTTTCACAAAAACACGTGAAAGAAACGTCTAAAAATAAGAAGCGGGAATAACCATCACCACAATGACAAATGAACCGCTATAGGACAGAGACATCATGTTTATGATAACGGTAAAGACATTCTTTTGACATCATGTACTGTACATTTTAAGTCAAACGTAACCATTCAAGAGCAGGTCATTATTGGGGAAACTCAGCTCCTTAAACCAAATACATTTCATCTCGAGTGCTGTACTTTTCTTTGGTTTGTGCTCCACTAGCACACAGATAGTGGACCAGCCTACAAAAACAGGTGGCGTCACATGATCTGCGCGGACACAATGTCAACACTGACACGTCACCCACATTCTCAAAGTGCAGGTGGGTGCTGACAGTCATTTTTTTAACTGATAGAACAGCTGTGTGTTGAGCGGTGGCATTGCAGGCTACAGATTCAGCTAAACTCTTTGCTGTGGAGTTTTAAGAGATTGAAGGAAGACCATTCATATGTGGAGCAGACATATTTGAACATTCCGTCACAGAGTAGATGATGCGGGGTAACCAAAAAAAAAAAAAAAAAAAAAAAAAATACTTAAGAGTCTGAAATAAGGCTGCCTTTGTGGAGGGTTTCAATCAAAAACACCTCAAGTGGCCGGCAGAGATCCATCGAGATCTCTTGAATTAGAACCACTTGCTGTTACAATCTTGTTAGTGACCAGTATCGTGTAGTAAACTCCACATTTACTTCCGTTTTAAGACAGTTAAACGACCTGTAAAAGGTTTGCAGGTATGTTGAAACACTAATAATACCCATTACATCTCTGACGTGTCCAACATAATGTTCAGCCTGTTGAGCGTAAGTCTGTGCTAGGAGCTGTGGAGCAGGAGTCGTCAGGGTGAGATCAGTTTTAGTGCGACACAAAGCGTTATAAATAAAGTACCCTGTATTCAGCCGATAGTTGCTACTGAGCGTTGACCTACAGCTTGGTGTTTACACGGCAAGCAGTATTTTGAAGGCCACAGTGAGCGCGGAACCCATCTTGTTCAAACAAAAGCTGGACCTTTCTAACTCGCTGGCCATCAGAGGCCGATTAGATTCTTCATCAATGTCACTGTGATACATGAACGGACCATCCGACCAGCAAGCGTAGAGTGTGTGACAAGTTGATCCCAGCCAATCACAGTTTCTCAGTTCTTGGCCACATGTGTTCAACAGAGTATATTAATAACAAAAGTCTCAAAGCTGGTTATGTGGATAATGGCTGAGTAAGTCATTTTATATAGTTTTTCTTTCATTCAATTGATGCTGGCTAGTAAGCACGTTATACCTGGCTATGTTGTTGTCGGTTATGATATTGCACAAGATAACATGGCGACTTAGCTGCTCATGTTACTTGTTTGAAAACTGTCTCCAGCATTTTTAAACAGTTCACATTTCCAGAGGAAATGCCTGCCGCCTCTAGAAAGGCGGTAACAGTGTCGCCCTCGGCTCCTGTACCAAACCTCACCCTGTTTCCGAGCATTTTTTACACCGCGAGCAGGTGTGACGACTTCACCTCTTACGCCATTCTTCAGGTCTGACAACTTCTGTCCAGAACGTGTAAAACACACACACACCGTCTCATTCAGCATGTCCACGCAGACGACTGTCTCTTTGCACCAAACACCTGATTGCAGAGTCCAGACTTTTTTTTTTTTTTTTTAAAGTCCCAATTTCTGGGATTCCCAACCAGTAAATGACCCTTATATACCCGGGTAGAGCTGCAGCACAACACTTCCGTTGAGAGGAACAGGAAAGCAAATATCTTGACATTTATATTATATAATAAATAATACAACTTTGTATATGTATAAAAGTTCTGCCAAAAAGGGTGACTGGCTAGCAAAACCACTTGATATAGTAGCAGCAGCACAGTTGTTT
>NW_022280055.1:3458355-3504688 GCF_004355925.1 Anarrhichthys ocellatus | reverse complement strand
TTTCCTGGATTACAATCCATCTCAACTCCTGAGTTTGAGAGGGTGTCAACAAGCGGCCTGTCAAAACACCCAGCTCCAAAGTCTGATGAAGCTCCTGGTCCCGCTGCAAAGAAACAAAACAACAAAAAACACTTCTGCAGCACAAGCAGGGGTTTGTTTCACCTGAGGAGGAGCTGAACTGAAAGCTGGAGTCTAGTCTGGTAACGGCATCCCATAAAGGCTACCTCTAACCAACTAGTTCCTTCTTGGAAAGCAAACGGTTTCCAGAGACTCAAGTCCCCCCCACCCCCCCACCCCACCCCAGAAACATGTATCCATCTGCAGAAAAACGCTGAAAACGAGGCCTCAGATGGTGACGTGAAAGGAGTCCCAGCTGTCGTCTTTGCCGACGCTCCCATTCTTGGACGCTCCCATTGTTGCCGTCCCGTCTCCAACCTCTCCATCCGGCTGTTCCCCGGTGGGGGTGGCGCCAGGCTCCGGGTAATACTCATCGTCCTCATCGAAGTAGACGTTGTCCATCATGCCGAGGCTGGTGGCGGCGCTCAGGTCCTGGCAGCTGCCCTTGTAGTCCTGGATCGACTCGTGGAGCGACCACAGCTGGCACAGCAGCGACATGTCCTGCTGACGCAAACCCACCTGGAGAAAACGGGATTAAGAGCCGGATTAATACGAGATACATTTCTAATGAGTCGTTGCTACTACTTTAAAGGCCTTTTCCTTCTTTTAGAATACAGTGTTTGCCGGTTATTCTACAGATACTTATAAATTCAAGAGGACAAATGCAAACTTGTCCAGTGCAGGTCTGACACAAAATGCAGAAATCTTCTGTACGCATGACCACAAAGTCCCAAAAACACCTGAGCTAAACATAAACTATGCTCTTCCACAATGCTTCAAAAGTAAAAGCTAGACGTACTTTCTTGAGATCTTCTCTCTTTGTCATTATTTTATCCAAAACCAAAAGAGAAAATGCAGCAGAAATAAAATTCAGCAAATACATACCTTTTACCAGTCAATCAATTATCAAAAGAATTACCGGTGATTTTTCTGTCAATCAAAAAAAGCAATAAATCGACTTTTTTTGATAATCAAATACTCGTTTAAGTTATTTAAAAAGGTTAAAATGACGAACACTGACCGGTTCCAGCCTCTCTTAAATGTGACAATTTGCTGCATTTTATATGCATTTGTAATTTGAATATCTTTCGACCGCTTTTGGACCGTTACCAGACACAAGTGAGGCCTGATGGTCATTTTTTTGTTTTTACAAATGATGAATTAATCTATAAATATTATAGAAAGAATACATTTGTAAAATAATCCTTATCTGCAACACTACCGGACATTACGACATTAATAATTCAAGGCAAAAAAACCCTCTAATGGCAGGGTTGAAAGGGCCATTTCTACTGCAGACCACTCAGCTGACAAAGCAGTATGAACCGAGGGTCACTGCATTGTCTTCCACACTAACTACAGACGGACAGACACGCAGGTCAGTCAGCTGAACCAGAGTACCGTGCTCCATAAACTGGAGCGCTTACCACATGTAGGACATTGACAACTTATTAGACAATGTGAACTACAACCTCAAAGTAATACATTTACAGCAACAAAGCAGTAAGCCTCGAGCAGGGAACGTGCTGCAGTGAGAGTAAAGCACGGAGGCAGAAATAGGATTTAGTAAAGCCTGCAAACCAAACATCCAAATGGCAAAGGGATAGAGTTTCAGCAACAGTTTGACCTCTTTTATCTGAATTGCTGGCTGTGAGGAAACAGACTTTTGTTATGTATCCACCAACAAGCCATGGAGGGAGTCTACATGGATGCTGAAATCAGGTCTGGTTCTGTAATGAAACCCCTGCAGCTGGCAAGAGTGTAAGAGAGTGTGTAGCAAGGGTTTAAATTCCGTGTAGCAACATGTTCACTGCAAGATTGTATGCAAACTCATAACAAAATATATTCTTATACTGAAGCTTAATTAAATTGAGCTTTGACTAAAAATCAGCACCAAGCTGTTCCTGATCATGGTTCCTCTTGTAGCGGTTATTTAATCACGTTTTATTTATATGCTCAACGAAACAAACGACTTTGCATATAAAAAAAATATACATTTTATGAATCAATAGGTTCTTTACATAACCTCAGCAAACATGCAATTCTCTAAAATGAGTCATTTTGGGCTTGTTCGGTTAGACAGGACGTCCGTACCTGAAAGTTGATATTTTAATCACGTATTGCGATGTACGGTAAATGTATGAAAGTCGAATTAATTCAGAAACTCTAGTAGTTAAGCTTTAAGTTATGTAGAAAGCAGTGTGTAACTTTGCCCAACGGCCAGGCAACATCAAAGTAGCAGCGCGTCTATGGGGGATTTGGCCGCATAGAGATTAAACGGGGGTGAAATAGGGGGCACTCTCTTTCTCCAACAAAACACTCCCTGAAATGTTACCATCTCTTTCCGCAGGAGAGCCAGAGCAGCGTCGAGGTTGGCCGGCTTGTGGGCCAGCAGGTTGTCGGTGTTGTTCCTCCCTCGGCTCAGGTCGTCCTGGATCATGGCTTTCTTCACGTACATCCTCTCCATTTCTCTCCAGGAGCCGCCGCTCGAGTTCAGCAAGCCGCTCAGGCTCTTCGGCAGCGGGGGCAGACCCTCGATACAGGCCATTCCCCCCACCGAACCGTTCGTTGACTTACCATTCATCGTCCTGTGGGTTACTTTACGAAAAGATGTTAGTATGTACACTGAAGTTGACTGTTGAGTCCTTGTATACTGTAAACACTGAGAACAAACAGCCGTCTGCGCACCAAGCAAGCCGAGCAACAGTCGTGGTTTTATCTGCCCAGGGCGGCCTGCGACGCCACATCAAGTTACCCGGATTTAAGTAGTTGGATTTCCGGTACGTTGATAAAAATAAAAGCATCACAGGTGAACATTACTTTTTAAAAATAGAACCCGTGGTTTCTGAATGCATTTTTTTCCCATTTCACAATGTAAACCTTTTAATTACTTGACCATTTTTCACTATTTCACCATCTTACTAATGTACCATTTCCACTCATGATATTATACAATTTGATTGGTTTCATATAATTTTTGAAATTGGACGATATTGAATGTAATTGTACTGTATATAACTTGTTAATTAGTTCATATATACTGCATGACTATTCTGTTGTTTACTTAATAGCTTTTATTTTGAAATTTATTTCCGGTGGATATGAGTTATTATTGTTAACTTGATGATTGTGTGGATGAGTAGTAAAATCCGCTTCCTGCCCTTTTAACACACAGCGACTGCTGGGCGTCTCCCTGCCGATGACAACACTTACAGGCAGGAAAACTGTCTTTTCAATCATCTTAATCCATCTAGACAAGAGAGGAGACAAGGTTTTTTGTTAATAAAAGACTTTTGGCTGTCACTTTTAAAATACTGATACATTAATACACACTTTCTCTTTAGATTAATTACTAATCAACTGAAGAAACTCACACATTTAAGTGTGAATGAAAAGCTAGTGTTAAAGATAAACACAGATAAACATAAAATGTACAATATCATCAATAGACGCTGTTTATTCATAATTTATTCAAGTTCATTGAATGAGCTAGGGAATTTATGATAGGTCTAACTAAATGTCTGCCTATCGGTTTAATTTAACATTGTGTATGTTTGAGTGCCTACAATAAAACTCATTGATGGATCTCTTTCCCCCAGCAGAGAGACCGAGGGTTTGAGGTCATGATGGGAGTGTGTGGGCACAGGACAATAGTTTTGAGTATAAAGGACAGATGGTAGGCTTCACTTCCCCCCCAGCCTGCAGCTCCGTCACAACAATAACACAACAATAACCTTGAAATCAACACACAAAAGCATCACACACGCTCCTCTGCAAAAGGAGTGTGAGCTGTACCACACACACACACACACACACACACACACACAGCAGATGGATGGCGCCTGAATCCTGGTATTTCTAATCACTCTACTGAAATGAATTAACCTGACTCATTTCCTACAGACAGATAAGACATAAACGCACATGGTGTGCTTCTTGTAAGCACCGGGCCCAACAGCTTAGTATTAGTATAAGTATTAGTCAAAAAAGGTGATTTTAAAGCTGTCATTGAATTAATTAAAGGAATAGTTCAACATTTTATGTATTGTATATTCACTTACTTTCTTAGGAGTAAGATGAGAAGATATGAGATATGAGAAGATCAGCTGTTATGGAGCCCTCAAACCGACAAAATGTAAAAAAAAAACTCATGAGCCAAGCTAGAAATATAAATTAATTTAATAATATTAACAGTTAAGTATTAATAATGAAGTGAAAAAGAAATATAAAGCTTTATCTCTATCTTTCCTTAAAACTCCAATCAGTTATGAACAAAAGGTTGCCAGCTAATGCTAGTTATAAGTGAATACTAACAAAGTTAGCCAACTCCTTGGAGTCATTTCTTTGATATTAGGTGGAAAAACAGACAAAATGTCAAGAAAAACACATAAAGTCCAACACTAGTTTCCATTGCGGTCCTTGATGAAGTGAATAATATGACGATAGAGGCATAGTGTCTGTGAATTTCTAGTTAGCAGTAGCTACCTAACTTTGTTAGCATTAGCTTGCTGTTAGGCCTACAAGACTTACCATGATGCTGCAGCATGATGCAAAGTATATATGTATATGAATGATTAACATGGCAGTAAAGTAAGCTAGGTGGCTATCTGCTTTTATTAGTGTTTTCTGTTTAGTTAGCTAGTTAGCTGGTTACTTAGCTTGTTTGCTCCATTGAGGTTAAACACCTTTAGTTACGCCTCTACACATTTACTCAATTTTGTCAATTTCGAGGCTCAATGGTTATCATTGGTTCAAATGTGTATTTAAATCCACCTTAAATAAATGGAATGCTCAGTGTTAAATATAAAATATGACTCCATATACGGCTAAATAGCTGTGTTGTGAGATGGATAAACAACTTACAATGTGACTTTTTAACGGTTAATACCATGCTATCAGTCAACACAGTACCATATGTTGTATTCGCCCTTTAGAAAGCATCCCCACTGTACAGCCTAATCCTGCTCTCAAAACAATTAGCCATCAGCTGAGAGTCCACAGCTGCACAGTGTAGAGAGGTAGGTTTTATGAGCAGACGGACCCATCTTTAAGCTTTGATCATCACAACCACCACCACCACCACTACCACCACCATCATCACCACTGCCTCATGAGATCAAAGGATTAGGCATATGAGGGTACCCCCTGGGGATGCATGTATACCATAGCAGGCTCGTGTTAATCTGCCTTGTTGAAAAGCACACAGGTTTGCATCACTTAGCGTTGGCCGGCTAATAATGGTCTAAAGATATCCGCTTATGTCTCTGCAGGAAAGCGATATCTTGCTCAAGGCCAAAAAAAATACAGTAAGTAGCTTACTCATGTAGGCCCAAACGGACACCAGACTTCTCCAATGCATAGAATATGTTCCATATTAAATAAGTTATTTGAGGTTTTCCACCACACTTTAAATCATGGATGAAACCGCAGGTCCACTGAACATGGCAAGGTACGACGATGCCATCATTAAGTGGTATAATGATTTATCTTATACTAGAAAGAGTATAAATGCTCCAACAAAAAATTTATATCAAGAGACAATTCATTTTTGACCTCTATATATATATAAAAAAACATAAGCACCGTTATTTGTTGATAAATGATCTTTGCAGAGAAAAACTGGCACCTCTACCAGAACTAATTACCCCAAAGTGTGCCTCAGTCCCATCTAGCCGACAACATTGCATTGAACTTGGAGCTAGTCTGGTATGCATCATTGTCAGAGGGACACAATAGGTCTGTAGGGAAGGAGGGAGGGTGTGTGTGTGTATATGTGTGTGTTAGGAGGAGGTCAGCTTCCTATAGCGTGTCAGCGCACAGCAGGTCAGGGAAGAGGAGTGTCCGGTTGGAACAGCTGCTGTCACTGACATGAGTTTTCCTCTCCTGAAGGGCCTCTGGAGGGAATGGGATCAGAATGAGGTAAGAGTAGTGACAATGGGAGTATACTGCTATGTTTTATAGCATACAATCACAAACCAAACCTATGTGGAAGCCATGTCAACAATAACAATATAACTAAAACGTTACAATGGTGTGTTCATGGTGTGTGCGCTGCCTTCAAGTGCTCACCATGGTCCCCTGCAACTTGAGTGTAGAAGCCAGTGGAAAAGTATTTACTCAAGTACTGCACTGTGCTGTAAAAGTGTAATCTTGAGGTACTTCACATTCTTCCAGGCCATCAAGTCATATCAGCAGCTGTGTGGGATCAAAAACTCTTGACTGTGAGAAGCAGAAAATCATGTGCGCTGTTGGCTCACTTGTGCTCACTTTGTTAACAACCTTTTGGTCCGTCAGCCTTCATCAGGTGAACATTAAGTTGAATATGACTTGTTCTTGCTTTCAGTACTTGTAAGCCATTGAGTTCCAAGAGCAGAAGTCGTAAATACGACTTATTTATTCAAGCACCTGAGGTTGGAAATAACAAAACAAGACAAGACATTTTTCTTCTTTAAGCGTTGCATTTTGTCACCTCAAACACCAGAGTAAATACATGCCTTCATTCCCGGATCTATTCTCCGCCTCACAGTGTGATGCATGTGCAGCCAAATGGTAATCAGAGATCTGTGCAGCAGCAAACTGTGGTGATTGAAATGGGATGGGTGTGTGCTGGCCTCGCTCCGCCTGCACGGACAGAAGGGTGTGGTCCTGATCAGCAGCTGGCCTCCAGCTGTCTGACCTCTGCCCTCCCCCACCAGCTCTGTTACACCCACTTTCTGCCTGCCCCCCCCCCTCTCCAGTACAACTCCTTCTGCTGTGAACAGTTCAGGGCGATCACCGCGGTGTCGTTGGTTTTTGATTCCCTCTCCCAAGACTCTACACGATGAGGCTGCTTGAGGCAACACTGACAGTCTTTAAAGCTGATGAAGCACAGAGTTCTGCTCATTTATCATTTGAATAGTTTGAGCTTTTATCATGAGATGTTTGTTAGATACTGGAATGAATTATGCTCCATACAAAAAATACTCCGAACAGTATAAATATTTTATTTGGCAACAAATTTTTAGCATATTTAACAATTTCCTTCAAACCATATATGTAAAAGTGGAACATACAGATATAACTCTAAAATGTTGTAGCTATAAAATTAGCATTTTGTACTTTATTCCTTTCCCTAAAAATAAAAACAGTCAAACCATCCATCCATCAGTATTACTGAATGACTTGGCACAATCAGATACCAGCCTGACCCTGCAGTGTAAATGCGATGTTGAGCAGATACAAAGAGCTGGCAAGCTGGAAATCTGATTCCCAAAGATCAGCAGAGGTCAGTGAGTGTCTCCGGCTGTCTGAAGGGCAGCACATTTAGATTTGACACATCAGACTACAGGAACCAGCCAACACATCCGCCCCCACAGGAGGCTACGATTTCTACACACATGCACAGCCTTGGTACACAAACTGTCAGAGAGGCACGCGTGAGAGAAGAACCACAAAGAAAACAATCCAGTCAGGTAGTAAAAACTGTGTCCAACCACACTTTTCAAAAACAAAAGTGAAACCATTTCACTTAAATATCTATAA
The DNA here is from genome assembly GCF_004355925.1 of Anarrhichthys ocellatus. Lineage (NCBI taxonomy): Eukaryota > Metazoa > Chordata > Actinopteri > Perciformes > Anarhichadidae > Anarrhichthys > Anarrhichthys ocellatus. The sequence continues at coordinate 3,497,050 of NW_022280055.1, read as the reverse complement.
CCTCAAAGTTAAATTGAGAAAACTCAAAAGGAGATTGGTTCAACGTCAGATAAAAATCACTAAAACTTCCCTGAAACTTCTCTGGACATTTCTAAAGTTGGTTTTATCCGTCTCACTGTCCCGATCGGCTCCTCCTCACTCACGAGAGGCAGGAATCAAGATGCTCGTTGATCTTTGACTCCGCCACCTTTGCTTGGCACACAGGACAGCTGACCGTCAGTGCGGAGGAGGAAGACGAGGAAGAGGAGGGGGGGGAAACTAGGCAGCCCTGCAGAGGAATGGAGGGAGGAGGAAGACGAGGATGAGGAGGCCGTGGCAGTTCTTTGCTGCATTGCGGGCGATTTGGTCTTCATCGACTCCCTCGATGCTGCCGAATCGCTGCCTACTGTCTTTTGGAAGAAGTCAATGATGCTGGATGAGCTCCTGTGGTCGTCCCACGTCCTCTTCCTCGATGCCTGACCTGCAGCAGAAGCTCCTGATGTGCTGTCGCTGTCAGAATGACTAAAATACTTGGACTGTGTTGGTGTAGCAGGGCTGCCTTTGGTTTTTGTTGAAACTACAGAATGGTTGGGTTTACCCTCGCTAGGCTCAGATGTTGTGGGAGAGGAAGCTGAATGGCTATTTTGCCATTTCGGGAAGATGGAGGATGCAGACGCACTCATTGTAATGTTCGGTGATGTCAAAGAATCTCTTTTAGTTTCTGTGCTTGAGGTGGAGGATTGACTCGCTGACCTCCTGATGCTTTTGCTGTTGAAGAGCTCCTCAATGGACCTCTGTTTGATTTTATCTCCCTCTTGGCTCCGGCTGCTACTGTGGGGTTTGGGGATTTTCACTGGCGAGCCGTTAATGTTGATAAAAGCTCTTGTGTTACCGACAGACCTCTTTATAGGTGGCTTCGGCCTGTTGGAGGGAGCTGGTCTGATGGAGGGAAAGGCGCTAGAGATCCCTTTGTTATCAGGAGACTTGAGACTTTTAGCCAGAGTCGGAGGGGTGAAGAGTTTCTTCGGAGAAGAAGGTACTACCGCTGTGTGAGACGGGGAGGAGGACGTGGACGACTGTGAATTTCCTCCGAGTAGGAAGCCTTTGCCACTAAATGGAATCATGTTCCTGATGTCCTGCGATCCAGAGCCTGAGAAGGAGAAAGGTAGACATTTGAGTCCGGCAACAGATTCTCTAAAACAACATGTAGTGACCTATTTATCTAAATCAAAACATTGTTATCCGCCTGAAAGGATTTATAGCTATTACAGCAGAACATACACCAGAGGAACGGGCTCATCACCTGTGGTTGTACTTGAAGGCTTCTCTTTTCCCGAGGCCTTCTTCTCTGAGGTCTTCCCATCCTTCTTGCCTTTCTTGCCGTATCCTTCAGGCTCCTTCACCTTGGTGTAGGTCCCTCCGCACGTCCTCTTGTGGTCCTCCCACCAGGGATCCTGAGCAGACGGAGCCCGGTTCATGGCCCTCTTCACAAACCCAAAATAGGGCTTGCGGTTTTGACAGGGCCCGTTGCATTTCCACCAGTGTTGCCGGTACACATCAACCTCATCGTGGAAACTGTGGTAGACCTGACAAGAGATGTTTCAGGAGGTTATTTTATTATTGCACTCTCTGTAAAAAGGCCGTGACAAGAGAACACAACACCAGCTGTGAGAGGTGTAACAGGAGATACACCTACAGAAATCTTTGTCCCACTAGCATCGTTGATCCGGTTCATGTGTTTGCAGAACTCAGGGCCATGACCGTCTCGGTCTCTGTTGTTCTGGGTCACAAACAGCAGCGCGTGAATCATTTCATGGAGGAGGGTCTGTGAAAATAAAAATGAAATGATGAATATTTATAAACCCACTAAAATCTGTCTGAGGAACGACGTGTTTTGTTTCTTCGCATTTCCAGCTCTATTTCACAACACCCACACACACACATCCGAGACTTGGGAGCTGAAAGTAAAAAATGTCTGAAATTAAGAGTTTCTTTTATGTATGCAGAGGAATATTGAGTTTATTTACTAAAGGCAGGGTTGGTAATCTTGTTCAAAACATTTTATATATTTTTGTTGACATTGTCATACATGCTGACAGTAATCAATGAAGCAAATGCATGCTAACAATAGCAATGCTCATTGTTTATATAGGTTTTATTATGGTAATTGTGAGGGAGTGGTTTTGGATGGAGGCCTGAAGGTGTCGGTGTTGCCAACTTTCTATTAGAACTTTTGGAGCTAGTGCTAGAGTTGGTAACACTGGACTGGCTTTTTCGGTTGGATCATTTGTTTTTAACTCTAGCGTACTCTTGCTAGTTTCTCAAGATTACCAACCCTGCCTCATAGCCTGTTTATGTATTCTGAATGTTTTGTTTGTTAAACCTCTAATCCTACTATCAGTAAACTTTCAAGCCTTATAAAAAGCAGTTTCCAGTGTAAGTGATAAACTGTGTGGTATATATATAGTGTTAATCTGATCTTATTTTCTTTAACAGAAGAAGATGGCTATTTTGGTGCAAATGATTCAAATGTGTGCAAATTGAAGATTTGAAATAGAGGAATTTGATAAATCACTTCTAATCACTTCTGAAAAAAAGCCAGATTGGTGTAACAATCCACCTCACCTGCACCAGGTCTTTTCTTGGTCTAAGCTTCAGCAGGGGCTCACTGAGTCGGATTGAACACAGACCACCTCGGCCCTCATAGGAGCACACACCAGCACACCTACAAAAACAAAAGCATAGAAAGAGCACGAGACATTAGAGACCAACAGCCCTTTTATAAACCTCAAATAAATCATTTGCACCCAGCAGCACTGGTTTACTTAAACCGTGACACAACCCTTTCTCTCCGATGGTTACACCAAAGCCAATACAAAAACCTAACTACTTTATTTTGCACCTACAAGTCAGTGTGGTTTTGGTCTTCGACAACAATAACAACACAACGAATCATAACACAACAGGTGTCGTACTTACAGTGTCATTCTTGGGCTCCACTTAACCTCGACACCACAGAGTTTCCCCCAGAAGAATACGTCATTGAACTCCAGAAACATGGCTCTAACATCAGGACTGGGGTCCAGCGTCTCCCAGGACGCGTCCACGATGGACAGCGGCCTCTCGGGCTGGGCAGTCGGCTTCCAGTAGGGAACAACATCGCTGCCACCTCTAGCGACCTCCACTCTCCGTTTCTTACTACTGTGTCCGAAGCCATTCTCCTCAAAGCTGTTTGATGAATGCGATGATGTTTCGTATTCATTGTCAAACTGCTCCTGAAGCCGAATGGCGAGCAGAAAATCATCATCCATCACAACAGAAGCACTAATAAGGTGATGTGAGCTGAAGTAGCTAGCCACGTAGCTTCGGCTAACGTTTATGTTAGCTTGCTAAAGCTAACTAGCTAACGTAGCTTGTACAGGGCTCTCACAAACAAGTGACGGAAGCACTGGAGCCAGTATACAGTCGGATAAATATACCAACTGTACCAATACTACAATTTGTGACATGATTCCATTAAAAACACGCATTTCTTCATGTTGGACAAAGGTGTTGTTACTGCTGACTGACAGTCCACAGCTAGCGCCAACAGTTGTCAAGTCTATCACAATGCAACCAAAGAACATCCGTTAAGGTTTTCAAAATAAAACTTCTGAAATAAACAACTGATGGCATCTATTTTCACAGGAGAAGTGTATGGTTAATACAGATGTTTTTTAAAAATGTTTAGTTTAAATGTTATAGGACACCTATTTTAATTTATTATATTGTTAGTTACTCTGTAGAATACACGAATCATGCTTTAAAATCTAAATCGATATAATATGTGCTCTTATTATGAAACTCATTTCCAGCTCTAGATTTGAGTGACTCTTGCAAACTTGACGAAACATTCGCTTGTTTCAAATCCTAGCAATGGATTGTGGGAATTCTACTTTATTTCAAGTGGTTGGCCAATCTAAAATGCACTCTAGTTTTTCTATTGCACTTTGGTGGTTAAATCAGGGGGAATTATCAACATGTCAAGTATTATATTTAGTTTAAGTTTAAAGTGCTGCAATTCTGTAACGATTTTGACTTCTATGAATGACCGACATGTAATTTAAAAATGTTTGTGTTGGTGCGATTTGTTGGCCATTTCTTTTTCTGAATCCCGTGACGTTACAGGGAGGTAACCGGTTATAACTTCCTGTTTGGGTTGAAAGCGGATGTGAACAGATGAACGCTTCCCCTGTCTACTTGTGTTACTAGTTTTTCAACATTTTGTCTAAATAAGTAAACACACTCGATAGAAGATGTCGGAAACGGGGAACCGACTACGGAAGCTGCTCGAATCGCCTAATTTCGACCCGCAGAATTACGTCAAGCAGCTGTCACAGCAGTCCGATGGCGACAGAGATCTGCAGGAGCATCGTCAGAAAATCCAAAACTTGGCCGACGAAACGGCTCAAAACCTGAAGAAAAATGTCTACAAGAACTACAGACAGTTCATCGAGACGGCCAAAGAGATCTCCTACCTGGAGAGCGAGATGTACCAGCTGAGTCACATCCTGACGGAGCAGAAGAGCATCATGGAGAGCATCACCCAGGCCTTGTTGTCCGCAGACAAGGACGAGACCTCCAAAGAGATGCAGGCTGCTTTCCCCAAAGACACGGAGGAGCTGAAGCAGAGGACGCTGACCTCACTGCTGGAGAAAGTGGAGGGGGGCAAAAACATCATGGACACCCCAGGGAGGCACCTGGTCTACAACGGGGACCTTGTGGAGTTTGATGTCGACAACATGTCCCCCATCCAGAAGGTGCACGCTTTCCTCATGAACGACTGTCTGTTGATCGCCACCTGGCTACCGAACCGCAGAGGAACCGTGAAGTACAAGTACAACGCCCTGTACGACCTGGAGAGCTTCGCCGTGGTCAACGTGAAGGACAACCCTCCCATGAAGGACATGTTCAAGATCCTCATGTTCCCAGAGAGCCGCATCTTCCAGGCGGAGAACAGCAAAATCAAGAAGGAGTGGCTGGAGATCCTGGACGAAACCAAGAAGAACAAAGTCAACAAGGATCGGCACAAGATGGAGGAGGAGGCCCCTACGTCTCCCGTAAGGGCCGAGGTGTCCACCAATCCCTTCGATCAGGAGGACGACGAGCCAGCAGGCCCCGGGGAAAGTGTGGACCTCAGCCCCGAGTGGATCCAGGAGCTGCCGGAAGATCTGGACGTGTGCATCGCCCAGAGAGACTTCGAGGGTGCTGTGGACCTGCTGGACAAGCTCAACGAGTACCTCAAAGACCAGCCGGTCACCCAGAGGGTCAAGGAGCTGAGGCTGAAGGTGGACGAGCGTGTGCGGCAGCTGACAGAGGTTCTGGTGTTCGAGTTGTCTCCGGATCGGTCACTTCGTGGTGGACCCAAAGCCACGCGGCGGGCCGTGTCCCAGCTGATCCGACTAGGTCCAACTTTGTCTTTTGTCTTCATCAATAGGCAACTTGCACATCATATACAATATATGTAGTTTACTATCGCATCTTCAAACCAATCATCACTTAGGTTCTGATGATTCTGGATATTTGATATCATGCTTTGGTGCAGACAATATTCCCAGTAGAGTTTAGAGGAGAGATGTTTTTATGATCCCTGTGCAGAAAGTGTAGAACATAATTATTTAGACAAGGTTTATCAAACTCAAAATAATACTAGTAAAGCATATACTCAAAATTGCAGCTTGAGAACATTCTGACAGAGGCAGAAAACTACAAATGATCTGAATATTAATAAAACTGCAGAGATATACATTGGACAGGGACAGGAGAGTATAAATACTGAGCTAGTTGGTTCACATTGTCCCAGCAGAACCCTGAACCATTTTCTAAGTATTTAAAAGAAATCACAAAATTTCACATATTTATTTGTTTAACTTTTCAGATGTATTTTCTAAGAAATGTATCTCCCTAACATGTGTTCCTAATGTTCTATCAGCCTTCCCCACACTGCTAGTTATTCCAATCTGAATTGTTTTCGACTGTGTTGCAGGCCAGTCCACCAAGGCCTGCGAGTTGTTCCTGAAGAACCGCGCTGCCGCAGTCCAGACGGCCATACGGCAGCTCCGCATAGAAGGAGCCACGCTGCTCTACATCCACAAACTCTGCAACATCTTCTTCACCAGCTTGCTGGAGACGGCCAAGGAGTTTGAGATGGACTTTGCGGGGAACACGGGCTGCTACTCCGCCTTCGTGGTCTGGTCCAAATCAGCCATGATGATGTTTGTGGACGCCTTCAGCAAGCAGGTAGGTAGAGGAGGAGACGGCCAAGTTACATCCTGGTAAATATGGGACTTTAAAGGTCAGGAAAGATGCTTTGGTACCGATAAATGTGATAGAAAAAGTAAAATCTACAAAAAATCAAGACGAAAGTATTGCTATCGTCTTAAAAATCATATAAAAACACAACTGATCTGCAAGTCTATTTATTCTTATGAAATTGCAGAAAAATATCCTTTTATAAAGGGATTCATGTTTGTCTTCATCAGGTGTTTGACAGTAAGGAGAGCCTGTCGACAGCGGCCGAGTGTGTTAAAGTGGCCAAGGAGCATTGTCAGCAGCTGACTGACATCGGCCTGGACCTGACCTTCACCCTGCAGTCCCTGCTGGTCAAAGACATCAAGGCGTCCCTGCAGAGCTACAACGACATCATCATCGAAGCCACCAAGCACCGGAACTCTGAGGAGATGTGGAGGAGGATGAATCTCATGACCCCCGAGGCTCTGGCTAAACTCAAGGTGGGTTTTATGTCGCTCTCTCTGTTTGGTCTGTTGGCTGTCAGTGGTGATGTGGATGATGGAGCTCGGGGCCCATCAACTCAATTGTTGAGTTGATGGGCAGAGAATTTCCAGCTTCTCTGGTGTGAGGATTTGCTGCCTTAATACTTTTTATATGACTGTAAACTAAATATATTTGGGTTTTTGACTGTCGGATGGACAAAACACGACATTTAAAGTTGCAATTTTGGACTTTGGGACATTTTTATGGTTATTTTTCAATATTATCAGTCAGTTTATGAACCAAACACTGATCGATACATGAAAAATTCATGTAAAATGAAAATAATCTTTGTTTTGGTACAATTTCCTTGGTGTCAATGACGTCCATGACTAAAGTATTTGTTAAATCACTGTTAACAATATCAATCTTTTTCTCCGCAGGACGAGATGCGCAGCTGTGGCATTGGCAGCTTCGAGCAGTACACCGGCGATGACTGCTGGGTGAACCTGAGCTACACCATCGTGGCCTTCACGAAGCAGATGATGAGCTTCTTGGAGGAAGGCCTGAAGCTCTACTTCCCCGAGCTGCACATGGTGCTGCTGGAGGGCCTGAGGGAGATCATCCTGGTGGCCGTGCAGCACGTGGACTACAGCCTGCGCTGTGAGCAGGACCCGGAGAAGAAGGCCTTCATCATGCAGAACGCCAGCTTCCTCCACGACACCGTGTTGCCGGTGGTGGAGCGGAGGTTTGAGGAGGGCGTGGGCAAGCCCGCCAAACAGCTGCAGGACCTGAGGAAGAGCACCAGACCCGTTCGGATCAATCCAGAGAGCACCACATCTATGGTGTGAGATCGCAATAAAGGACGGTGGCCGAAAAAACACTCAAACGCTCTTTTTAACTGACTGTTGTGGCAATTATTTTAGGAATGACTAGATGCTACAAGTCGGTTGTTTTGAGATCGCAGGACAAGAAATGACAGAATGCAGAATACGATACCCCAAGAGAGGTACGTGTACGAAGATATTTGTACCAACACTCACAAAACTGCCTGTTGATGTTGGCGAATGTTGATGAAAAAATGATCAGATCTTTGAGAAATGAGCCATTTGAAATGTTCCGTTTGTCAGTGGAAAATCCCTCATCGACAGATTTGGCACATCGAAGTGTGTTTTCATGTCGGAGTGTGTGCTGGTAGCCAAGTGCACACATTTGTATAATCGTGCAATGAATACATGGCTCATCAGGACACATTTTCAGACAAGCAGCTGATGAATATGTTAATTTTCTGCAGTTTGAGTTTTGTGCATGTGATACCCAGTTCTGTCTATTGGCAAAAATATCATCTTAATGCATCATGCATGTACTCGCCATTAACAAGAATGCTGTTTGAAAGTTTTTAAGTAATATATAATGTTTGATTCAAACTCACTCAGCAGTGATTTTGACGCTATACTGGACCGTTATTAGACACTAAATAGTATTCTAGCTTAGGACTGATTTAAAAGGGATGACTGAAAGGAAGATACACTGGTAAATGTTGACCGTTTGTGTTGAAGAAAAGCACATGAAATTAAATAAAGATCTTCATGCACAATCTATGTTTTCACGTGTTTCCAGATTGTTGCTGAGGAGAATTGTGCCTCAACGTCTGTGTTCCTGCTGTAAACAGTGCCTCGCAAAAGTATTCACCCCCCCCCCTTGGTGTTTTTCCTATTTTGTTGCATTATTATTGATTTTATCAATTTGGATTTAATGTAATGTACAAATAGTTCAATAAATATAAAACAATAAATAAGATCTGGTGCTACCAATTACCTCTAGAGGTCACATAATTTGTCAAATAAAGTCCACCTGTGTGCAATCTAAGTGTCACAGGATCTGATAGAGCACCTTTAAATCCACCACTAGAAATTGGAAGGAATATGGCACCACAACAAAGAAAGGCCAAGAGAGGACCAATGGTCACATTAATCAAAACGTTTTTTGTCAAGCCACAGCCCTCTTTTATTCATAAAGCTGTGAACAATATTGAGGAGACTAGCAGTAACTAGAGGAGCCAAGTATAACTTTTTAACATATCATCATATACATGAACTGCGTGTTTCTTCCCCCACATCTCTCATCGTTTCTGTCGTGCTGTTGCTTCTGTGAAAAGTTAAACCTTGCCCAAACAGAAGCAAGGCTCTCTTGCTGGAGAGCAAGCTGTGAGTTTGTCTGATGCGCTTGCTTGAAAAACATCCCCACTTTTTCCTTTCTTCCATGACAAAAGTTGATTCGGCACTTTTACATGTTAGTCTATCCGAATCTATCTGCACCAAAAATTCCTTTTTTTAAATGTATCGATCCCAAATGAATCACATTGATAGACCTTTATTCACAGCAGCTCTTCTGACTTGTCATAGCAGGCAAAGCACAGGTGGAATAAATAACACTAATGATGGTGATGATACAGGGTATCAGGAATCCCTTCCAGCAAATTAGCTATTAGTTTCACCTGTGCTGTCCCTGCTGTGACAAGTCAAAATGTCATACTTTGAATCAAAATGTCTCCACGTTTTGCTTTTATCGTTGCACCCTAAAGGCACTGGACGCTTACAGGGGGCCCAGACAATTTGGGTACTGATGAATGAAAAAAAATCAAGAAAACTAAAATCATCAAATCTTGAATAGATACAGAGAAAGACTGAAGCGTCTGCTTTACCTGTTACATTTCAGCCCATTGTATGTTTCAGTGACTGTACAAAATATAAGCACTGCAGTTTAGATAGTGAAATAATACAATTTATTTCTTGATCCTTGTTTAGTGGTGCCCCCTTGTGGCAGCTCAGAATCAGGTCATTTTGAATATGATAACTGATTTAAGTTATGATGTTCAGGAAATCTTTCATCATCCTTTTTTTTTTACTGAAAATAACTAATAATCTAATGTTGGTTATGTTTTGTAAAAAATGTTTATAGTTCTAGTGTTAAACTGTTTCCTTGGAAACATCCTAAAATCCATAGTTTTGGTTATTTCCCTGTTGTAAAGTGTGACCAAAAATCTGTGCATTCAACGTCCTGTTTTACCAGAAAATTCCAAATGTAATCATTTGACATATCTGCCTTGCAGTTGTTCCTGCAGATAAACGAATTTGGCTTGTGTAGTTGCAACATGAAAATAAAATTGCTGCTCTCTCTGTATAAAGTATTTCCCAGGAGCGCCAGGCTGCCACGCTGGCAGACTCTGATATTTTTAGACTCCGTTCATGATTCAACACGATTGTTCTCTCTGCTTCACAGCTCATCTCATTATAATCTCCGATGTGATTGTGAGCTCGAGGAAAGCCTCGCGTCGGGTGAAGTTATCAGCTTATCCTCAGAGAAGAAGCATCAGGCATGGTGGGATTATTGGAGAGGAATTGATTCAATCAACACACAGCAGGAATACACAGGGAATGTTTCACGTGATCAACAGATGCTAGTTTGATTCTTCACAGGCTGTAGTGAAGGTGCTGTCTTTGGATTCTTCATCTCAGCATCTTCATCCAGTTCCTCTTTCACCTGGATAAAAACATGTCTAATTGTTTAGATGGTTGTTTCCAGCCTTGGGAGATGTTTGATACAAGCTGTTGGGGGTATATTCTTCTAGTCAAATAGTGATACATATATTGTTTGTGAAAAAAGATAATGACACATTTGCGCTCCAATAAATGCTTTTATGAGTGTGAAACTCACTACTGATTACTGGCTAAATTACAAATTATCCAGAGTGCTTTACTTACAATATAGTAACATTTACAGAAAACAAACGTGTAGTTATCTCTTGCTTTTCTACATTTTTAAACACTGGTGTAAAGTTACTAAGTACTGATATACTCAAAAAGACATGTCACAACTATTGATTAGATTTATCAGGATTGTATTATCGGCATTTATTAAAGCTCAGACAAGATGCAGTATATGGGCATTTTCAAATTTCCAATTGAGCTGCATATCTTTGGAATGTGGGAGGAAACTGGAGCACCCAGGGTAAACACGTCAACGTCAACATGGGAAGGACATGCAAACTTCACAGGCCTCAAACTGAATCCTCGACTTTCTTCCTGTGAGGCCACCGTCGCGCCCTTACTCTTAAAAATTGGATGTTTCATTAACTATATCAGCCAAGTGGCAATTTTAGGACATAGCTCTGTTCTTCAACAGAGTAGAGATAAAACGCAAGCTGTTTCTTTTGGTGCAGTGGTGATGATCCATTCTCCAGGTGGGCCACTTCCCTGTGGGGCACTGATGTGTCGACTTCAGAGGCTGGAGCTACTTTGCTGCTTCTTCTTCTGAAAAACCTTCCTCACCTTTTTCCAAAAGCTGAGATGTTTTTGTGTAGCCTTCTGCAGAGCCCTTTTAATTCCCTGGCAACCGCCTCCTCAAACTCAATGCCTTCAGGCACCATCGCAGCCTGCAGCTGTTTTGTCGATAATGATGAGCCAAACTCCTGACAAAGCTTCTTGAAGATGGCATGCTGGAGGTTTCCAACAGTCTGTGGGAGGGTGAAACTTGTGTCTCCCAAAGTCGTCTTCAGGTTCTTTAAAATTACATCGAAGTCCAAGTCCAGCACTGCTGTCTTGGTGGAGTAAGGGATGTGGTCCAGCAGCTTTCCAAGGAACACAGCGAGAAAGAGCTTCTCTCCCTGTGAGAACTCATCTTATACTGGCTGAAGACAGGAATAGCATGGTTTGAAATCTGTCCCTCTGGTAGAGAGACTTTGGTTGCCGCCGTGCTGAAATTCTCTACTATGTGTGCTAATTTTTGGACAACATCTTTGTCATACAAGTCATGACGAATTTTTTGGACTGTGTAGAAACATGTGCAACATTTTAACTTGGTTGAGCTTCGCTCTTACCACTTAAAATTTAATTAAATTGCAACTTCACAGCTATGCGGAGTCAGGCTTACCAAAATAAGCCGGGCTTTTTTGGTAAACTCGCTCTATTGAACAGACCCCTGTTCATGCAGGATCTCAAGCCTCTTTCAGAGAGGATTACCAAACATTACGACATTACGACTACTATTATCTACTTCTATTCCTTCTAATTCATTCATTCATAGGAAAATACTGTAACTTTACCATGCAGATTTAGATGAATAACACAAAATAGAATCAACAAATGAATTATAAAGTATTATTATACGTTATTATTATACAATAACTTATTGATCCCTGGTGGTAAATTCACAAACTACACTTTTGACATGAAATGGGAAAAAGTACAGAAAATGTAGCCGAAATTTATATTTTAAAAATGCAGTCTTAAAATAACCCAAACTAACTCTTCCTTTACTGTAATTTTAAGGGGATAGTGCTGTTCGACATTTGAATTTTCTTCAGGATTGTCTTACAATGACTTCTACATTACTGTCAAAGTGACAATTTAACTCAAGCTTCTCCAGCTTTCACACAAGCTCCTGTGATTTGAAGCCTGTCTTGTAATATTTATATGAGTAAATGTCCTCAAAATGACTGAAACAAAAAGAAACGCAGTTCTAACTTGTAAAAGTGTCTTAGATTGTGGTTAAAGGTTAAATTAGGTGAAGAAAGTAATTGCATGAGTGCGTGTATATCCTTTTAAAAGTGTGTGTTCATTTCACCCCAGAACAGATCTGAATCCTAATGGAACGCTAACAGGGATGCAAGAGCTGTCCAGTGGATGGCATTAATGCAGCACCCTGAGGGACTTCAGTCACGGCTGCTGTCTGGTCAATTCAACATTTAGCTAACACAGAAAGCTAATGTCACACAACACAGAAGGTTACAGGATCGAACAGACATACAATCCCCATACAGTCTGAACATGTGTCTTCTCTGGTATCCAGGATCTCAACATTCATTCGTTAATATTCACAGTTTTGTGTTTGTTTGTTTTATCTGTATGTGGTAGTTTTAGATAAAGGACTTGACTAACATAAATCTAAATCTTATTTTTGATTAATAGTTAACAGGCTGTAGGAGTTGTAAACAGACCTACAGTGGGGAAGAAGTACTGCACATAAGTTACCTAATTTGAATCTGATACTACTTCGTAGTGGTATACTTTTAGTCCATAAAAGTGACTATATGACTATAGTAATAGTTACTTTGCACATTTTATTTTTGAATTCAAAACATATGGTCAGTTTATTAAGTGTGATGCATTGTTCTAGAATCTAGATTAAACCATCCAATTTTTTTGTATTTTTACACCGTGGTATTAGTACTTGTAACTAAGTCAAGGAGTACTTGTTTTTATGAAGTACAACAATTACCAATGTTATTGTACTTCAAATCCTGTATTTTTTAAGAAAGAAAGAAAGAATATGTGTAAAATGTTGAGCATAAACATAAACATTAAATCACAAAGTACACAAGATATATGATGATTTTCTTTAATGTTCACTGTTCATGTTTCTTAGATTTTTTTTAAATCTCCATAATAACCTTTATTGACAGCACAAAGTGGTTTACATGGTTGAACCAGGATTTAAAGAAATCAGGGACTGCATTGAGATAAATAAATTCAGACAATTACAATCGTACAAAAATAATATACTTTAATATACAATAATGATGATTATAATAAAAGACAAAATACGTAATAACCATGACAATCAGGAGATCTGTAGTGATTCAGAGCCAATAAATTAACTCGATCAATCAACTCAAACCACAATCCCCGCCCCCTTTGCGCATGCGCAGAGCCGCTTAGGGAGCTGTCCGTGTCAGTCGGTGCTGGAGTGTTTTCATTGAAGCTGCTTCTCCCTCCCCCGGTCCACCGAAACAGACGGGAGCGATGGAGGAAGAGTTAAAATGCCCCGTTTGCGGTTCTCTCTTCAAGGACCCCATCCTCCTGCCGTGCTCACACAATGTCTGCCTGGCCTGTGCTCGGAACATCACCGTCCAGACCCCGGAGGGGGAGACCCCGGTGCAGAGCCGAGCCTCGGGCAGCTCTGACTACGACTACCTGGACATGGACAAGATGAGCCTGTACAGCGAGACGGACAGCGGATACGGCTCCTACACGCCGTGCCAGCTCAAGTCTCCAAACGGGGTGCGGGTGTTTCCACCGGCCAACCACCACCGACACTGCTCCCTCACCTGCCCGCTGTGCCACCGGAGCGTCTCCCTGGATGAACGGGGGCTCCGGGGTTTCCCTCGGAACCGGCTGCTCGAGGCCATCGTGACGCGGTACCAGCAGAACCGCCGCTCCTCCGCCTCCTCTTCCTCCTCTTCTTCTTCTTCTTCTTCTTCTTCTTCTTCTTCTTCTTCTTCTTCTTCTTCTTCATCTTCTACAGCGGTGAAGTGCCAGCTGTGCGACCGCAACCCGGTGGACGCAACGGTTATGTGCGAGCAGTGCGACGTCTACTACTGTCACGCCTGCCAGCAGCGATGCCACCCGTCCCGCGGTCCGCTCGCCAAGCACCGCTTGGTGCCGCCGCCGAACCGAGCGGCGGGAGGAGGTGCGGCAAGCGGAGGAGGCAGCGGCGGTCCGCTGCCGCCCGCTACCGCGCGGAAACCGGCGACCTGCGTGGACCACGAAGCGGAAAACTTCAGCATGTACTGCTACAGCTGCAAGGTTCCGGTGTGTATGAAGTGTTTGGAGGAGGGGAAACACGCCAAACACGACGTCAAAACGCTGCCCATGATGTGGAAACAACACAAGGTGAGCGAACACACACACACACACACACACACACACACACACACACACACACACGCACGCACACACACACACGCACGCACACACACACACACACACACACGCACGCACGCACGCACTCTCTCTTTCCCTCTCTCTCTGTCTCATAAACATTATAAGCCAACAGGCCTAAATGGCTTTTAAAGCCACAACTGTGAATTGGCTGAAGTCCATTCCCAAAGGCTTACACACACTATTGCACACAGTATCTCTCTCTCTCTCTCTCTCTCTCTCTCTCTCTCTCTCTCTCTCTCTCTCTCTCTCTCTCTCTCATGCACACACACTTAGGCTACACACACACTGCCAGGGACATTTGTATGCAGAAATACACCTACACGAACACACTGTTTATTGCCTGATGTGTCAATCATAAATCTTGATTTTTAACTGTTGCTATGTTATATGTTGTTATAGTTAGTAATTTGTTAGTTATTATAGCTACCGACATACATGCCTTCAAACCAACTGCTTCCTCATCTTATGTGCATTCATATTTGTGTTGGCTATTTCAAATTGTGCAAACTACTGTAAATTCTCTTGAAAAATGTCAAAGCAAAGGGAGTGAGAGGATGCTATGAGGTGGAAATGTTAGTCCCCCCCCCCACACACATTGCAGTGCTGTGTTGAGTTTACTGCATATGGAGCAAATTGTAAATCAGAGAGCCCTGACTTCACAAAGGGAAATAATTACTGGAGGCGTAAAACCCTCATGTGTGTGCAATATGAGTCATTCCTTGATTATGTCAGCGTTGTGTTGCTATTTCATGCACTACTGGCTCACATGTACTGCATGTGTGTGGGCATGTGTGTGTGTGTGTGTGTGTGTGAAATGTCAGTAGTGACTGCAGTGTGGGAAGCAGAGTTTGATGTATTTCCTCAGGCAAAAAAAAAGAAAAAGAAAAACTAGGTTTTTATTCAAGTTTGAACAAATATGGTTTTAAAATACTTTGTTTCAAGGACGTATGTTTTTACTCCACCGCATTTATTTAATCGCTATGGTCACTTGATATGATCAGTTCAATATGCCAATAGTATATAAAGTTTTACATTGCTCTCATTGATGGGAAATGATATTCCAAATATACAAATCCGATAAATAACACTTTATTAACACGCCATTTTTCATAGTGAGTCCTTTTTACTGTTGATGCTTTAAATTGATTTGCTGCTATTCAGTTTTTTCTCAAGTAGAATGAAGGACTTTTACTTGTAATGGAGTATTTTATCATTGTGGTACTTGTACTTTTACTTACGTAAAAGATCTTAGTGCTCACCCACTACCTATTTAACAAAAGTGTGGCCCTGAATCACATGTTCTATATTTAGCTTTTATAGAAGCCAAAAAGCGTTAGCAGCACAGTTGACACTGGTATTCTCCCTCAAGCTGTTGATGTGGGCAGATTAAAACCCATTCAGGGGGTAAACCGATTGAGCTGTGTGTGCGTCCCATTTTCTTTTATATTGTGCATACTATGAAGATTTGAAAGCGTAAATTTTCCATAAAATGGCTCGACAAAACCCTGAAATATCACGCGGTATACAGATGATCAAAAATTGAGCTGGTTGTTTAACTCTAGTGTCTTTAAGTCTGCTTACTCTGCCTCAGAAGTCTGATTTCTCCAACGTTATACATTATATATGTTTTGTTAAAGGGTTATGGAAATCTGATGATGAACAGAACACAAATTTGAGTTGAATGAGTGTTGTTTAAAAAGCAGCTCTCTGGATCTGGCTTTTATTCATTTGAATAAACATTGTTCATTCACTGCATTCTACTGGAACACAATTAGGCGAAAACCCTGTGTTTTACAAGCTCATCCTTTCTCCACTCTCCCCCCTCTGCCTGCCAAAAATCACCCGCCTGTGTCATTAAAGGATGATTGAAGTGATTGATGGTTTAATTTATTTTTGAATGAGTCTTTCATTAATTTAAAAGTGTGCCGTGTGGATGGGGTCAACTCAGGTCACTCCTCTCAGGTTACAGTGGGACCTGACTTTGCTGTTGAAATTTTAAATTTGAAGAATTCACAACCCAGAGTTGATTGCGTAAGGGGTGGTATGTGTAGCATTTTAACAATAACATTACCATATTCCTTATGAATAATTATACAAATAATTATACTGGGAAAAAAAGGCCCCATGGGCAGGAATCAAAAAGGGCTTAAAGGAAAATCAATACTACTATTACCAGCATTTAACAAGCTGCAGGACTCTGTACAGGCCCAGACTACTTCCTGTGTTTAATACAGCCTTTCATAAGGCCATCAACATCATCACGCCCAGACTTCATAAGTGTAAATTAAAAGACATTTTTGTCTGTCTCCTGCTAAGTGGGTCATCGGGACTAATCTCTCTGTCTGTGTGATTGGAAGCCTCCAGTCATTTATCCGTCACACGTTTCAGCCTCTTTCGCCTTCTTCTCTGGCTTTCACTCATTCACCTTCTATATGTCTGCCTCCCTTTACCTCCCCATCCCTGTTTCTTTCTTATTTACTCTCTCTCCTCCCCCCCTCTTTTACTTTGGTGGGCAGCACGCTCTTCCTTTTTTTGATCATTCTGTTGAAGTGGGGTATTGCTGCATCTCGTTAGCATCCTTTTCCTTCATTATCTCCTTCTCATTCTTCTATTGTTTGAAATCACAATGCATCTTCTTCTTCAAAATCCTTTTTCTGAGGACTGAGCTAGCATTTTGCCCACTGGCAACTTAGGCCAACTATTGTCATCATGAAAATAAGGGACATTTCAAACACTTTTGTATTACACTGCACGGAAACCTAACAAACACTTTCCCAAAAGGCTACAATAGGCTTCTAAACTATTTTTTTTTTCTTATGCTATGAAATTGAAAATACAAAATATAACTTTGTGTATTACGAGGAGTGTTTCAGTTTGTTCTACCTTCGCTAAGTTTGACTTATCAGCTTGTTGCGCTAACCTCTGCATATGTTGCGAACAGCGTACGGCTAAATGTGTCCAGACGGAGCGTGCGCTTGTGAACTTTGATTCCACTTACCGTGCATCAACCTACTACCGTGTATTCTTTGAGTGAATTGTTACATCCCTAATAATAAGACATGTAGGCAATGTTTTGCAGCATTTCTGAGTGTGTGTGTTTTATGCTTTACAAGTCCTTTTGAGAATCCACTAAAGTACAGAGATATATCAAGGGAGTTGGATCATCATTGTATTTGTTGCGAATCAAACACTAGTACATCATGGAGCAGCCCAGGGGTGACTATCCCACTCCACACTCAGAGTCACTCAAATAAGCCTACACACACACACACACACACACACACAGTTCATTAGCGCACACGCTCATTCGCGAGGCATAAGTATGTGGATCAACCTTCGCTGGGGGAATGCAGAGGAAGAAGCACTGATCCAGTTTCCTCTGATCAGTCAAGCAGAAAACACACTGTCTATTTAAATCACACACACATACACACATGTGTGTATGTGTGTATATGTGTGAGCCAGCTCAGTCCAGTAAAGAGCAGCTGGCTCTGGCACTGCTCCGAGATAAATATTAAAAAGCACAAATGCAGAGTTGCTGGTTCTCCTGCTGCGCGTGTTTCAGTGTTTGCACCGTCATCTTCAGATAATTTTAGATTTGAAATGGGACGTTTGGCATATTGAAATCTATGCCGAAACATTTGTGCTGGACAACAGTAATGTCATTTGTGAACTAATGTTTTGTGCCATTATCATGATGAAGAAATTAACTGAAAATAGCCATTAGTGTTTCCTGCAATCTTAATTGTTGTTGGGTCAGAACAGTCCCCGAAACAGCACTCTCTATTGGTAGAGTTTTTATTAAATGGTATGTTTAGCCACTCAAAACACTCTATTAAGATTAGGGAAAGATTGTGGTCTTGGTTGAATATTTAAATTGTCAAAAGTGACTTGAAGCACGAGCCACAGCGTGAAAGCAGAAATGATGTTTCCATAATTCCTAAGAGACAGGGTTGCTCCAGTGTGTTCAACTGTTGGATACGTCTGAACCTCACTTTCTCATAAAAAACCTTTCACATCCTCCTGAATTTTACAAACCCATGCGCTCTGTTGCTTCCAAACACCTTTAACTTGGCAGGTTAAACAATATAACATTCAACACATCTGCCTCTCCTGCCTTTCCCAAAATAGATCCTCTTTCCTTAGATGTTAGTCTGTCTTCTCCTTTGCCCTGACGGCGTTTTAGAATGACGGTGCGGTGCCTCAAAGATTAGACCATTACTACTGAGCGAGGAATGATGTGGGATCTCTATTCAGCACCCAAGTTTAATTGCTTCCTCGGTATTTTGAGCTGCTCCGACAGGAGGCCACTTAGAGTCACGTCTCTCCACAAACTTCCCAGCTGATTTATTTTCATGTTGTTCTTCTGGGATTTGTACTTCTCTAAACCTAAACTGTTGTTGTCTTCCGCTTGAGACGGTGAAACAAAGCTGCTGTAGTCGGTTCTCACATTTAGATTTAGTTTGTTGTTTTGTTGTTTTGTACGATGTTAAGGAGGAATAAAAAACCATGCAAGTGGAAAATTAGCACTAAAGATCCTGAAGAACGTAACTGATTCTTTAAAAATGGGCCATCCACCAAGTGTTGAAGTAGAGAGAAAGAGAGAAACCCAGATGGTCAGTGGGCAGATGATTTGGATTTGTTCTGGTATAGTAACATGAGTCACTATCAACACAGTTGGTGTGGAAGGAAGGCTGGTTA
This sequence comes from Anarrhichthys ocellatus, assembly GCF_004355925.1. Lineage (NCBI taxonomy): Eukaryota > Metazoa > Chordata > Actinopteri > Perciformes > Anarhichadidae > Anarrhichthys > Anarrhichthys ocellatus. Next base: position 3,477,896 of record NW_022280055.1, on the reverse strand, counting down.
GTACCAACTATTGTTTATCCCGGGGAACACTCTCCAGGTTCACCGACTTGACATTTGTGACACAGTTCAATCATGAGGAAAGAAGGTGAATTATCAAGACAGAGATAATATTGTATAGTCTGTCCCGTCTCCACAGTGGCTCCTAAATGTGTCATGTTTGTCACTTCCTCTCATGTTAAATCATTTAATATTAACAGTAAACATTGTCTCTCGCTTGTTTTCTCGTCCGCAGGGACTCTGACAAAACATTTTGACAAGCATGTTACCGTCTGAGCTGCCTGCGGCCCGTTTTCTGTGATGCGGTTTATTTCTGTTCATGGAGCTTTTATGTGGCTACTGCTATGAAGTATTGAATATTTCTATAATACATCTATGCATTTACGTATAACATCACAGAATCACGCTGGCAGGCCAGGGCTGTCGAAGCATATTCTAAATTTTAATATATATTTGAATAGTAATAAACAGATATTCAAATATGAAAATGAACTTTGAGTGCGATAAAGTAGGCCATGAATATGCCATTTCAACATATTCAAATGTTATCAGGCAGACGTTCTACACTGTGTTCAGACTCAGACATAATAAAACAGCTGAACTTGTGTAGGCCTACTTTCTTTCCACACAGAAAACTGTCAAACATGTTATCAATTCCCATCCCGAGAGAAGAGTAGTGCTTTTGCGTTGCCTGTGATTTGTAAATCTACTCGTGCTTTTATCTCCTTTAAAGCCAGACTCAGTAGGAGGATGGTTGTGATTTAAAAGCAGAGAAGCAGCTTCTGATCTCACTCAGACTACAGCTTTGGAAAGTGACTCATGCTACAGTAATAACCATCTCCATCAGCTCCTATTTCCTACAGATAGAGTAGATAGAGTATGGTCATTTTAAGAGACAGTCTGAACATGTTTCAGTTTTAATGATATTAGAAAAAATAACTGGTCAGTTCATATCATGTCTTGATAAGAGCACAAGATGAAGACACTGTTCTTATTTTGTCAGTGTAACCAGGAGTATGTAATATCCAATATCTCCTTTGAAATTGAATTCAGCGCCTCGGGCTGCATTACAAGGAATTATTACAATTTTATCAGCAAAAATAGGTGCTTTCATCTCCCAGAGACGCTGTTACTGAGGCAATTAATAGCGAGTGCCGAACTGTGCCGACTGACTGTGCCTGACTAACCTCATTCCAGATGGCAGCACGCCGACCATGACAGGTCAGCCTTACTCGCCTGTTACCTCAGGCCCAGCAACACACACAGAAACAAAAGACCAAAATGTAGCACAGTGCTGCGAAGAACAATGCATGGAATGAAAAACACAATAATTCTAGACGTTATTTTTTTTCAATATTGGAAAAAAACAAAACTGTCCATCGCAAGTCCAACAGTGTTATAGAAGCGCAATTTTAAATATATGCAGAACTCTTTTAAGAGGTTGTAGGAACTCAACCCTAAAACCAAGACTTAACCCGAAAATACATGGTTAACCTTGTTGTGACCGGATTTATGTCCTCACATGGCAGCTTGTGTGCCTTTAATGTGTTCATCACAATGTCATGAGTGGGCTACATAGCACCAACAAACACACACACACACACACACACACGCATGCACACACACACGCACACACACAGAGTAACTCAAGGCTGTGCTGCTGGACTTGTTCATTGAATGTAGGTTAATGCACACTTTACACTTCCTCTCTTCTGGCTGTAACACAAGCAGACAGACCCTGCAGAAAGAATGTGTGTGTTGCTGTTGTTAACCCAGTATAGTGTGTGTGTGTGTGTGTGTGTGTCAGAGAGAGAGAGAGAGAGAGAGAGAGAGAGAGAGTGCGTTTGTGATCTATTTCTGGTAGCAGAATGAGTGCTGATGCCAGACCTCTGAGAAGAGTTTCTGTGGACATCCTATAATAGAACAATGAGCTTCGTTACCATGGTTACAAGCAGCTGCTAATTCATTGGGAAGGCCAATAGATTAAACGTCAGATTACATGCTTATAGATGAGTATTATGTGTGTGTGCCAGCTTCTGTAACATTTGCTGTAGTGTAACAGTGAAGAGAAGCATTATGAAATCCTAACAGAAAAATCAACTGTCTCCCGTGATAGTCTGTAATTCATCATCTTCAACAAACCTAATTTGCACTTGTTATATGACAATTACGCCCATGGCGATCTACCTACCCTCTTTATTTATTAATATGGAAGATGCCCTGATCAATTATTGATTAGAGGGGCTGTTCTTCTTTGCTCTGCAGCCCTTTTGTTGCCTCGCCGCTCTCTCCTCAGAAGCTAACACCCACGCGGAAAAGTCAGGGTGATAAAACGATGCTTCCTCCTGGAGCTCATTCAGACAGCTCTGGCTGGAGCCACGGTTAATCTAAGACGACTCGGGAGGAACCTATTCCTCTGCAAAGGATGTGACAGCGTTGTGTTCTGGTTGGGTGGCAAACTGTGACAGATCTCATCATCGTGAGAAGGAAGAAGAAGTGGAAGCATTTGGTGTTGCTTTTTCTCTCTCTGCAGGGACTTGCTTTTGATAAATTGATAAATGAAGGAACATAAAGTTGAACTTGAGCTTCACATTGTACAGTGATGTATTAGTAATGTTTTAGTCCACGACATTCAGGCACACTCAGTTCAAAAGTTTGTGAGTATGTAAAAGATGCTGACTTGTGAAGGTGAAGCAGGCTTTTGCACAGCTGCACCGGACACGTTAGAGCACCGAACCACATCCTATGAATATTGATGGTTTACATATAGATGGTTAAAATGCTTCAAATAGCAGTCTAAAAAGGGAATCAAGGCTTTCTGCTCTGTATGGAGAATAACTTCTGCTCCACATGTTGGTTTTCTGGGTTACGGTTTGCAACATTTGCAAAACACTTTGGTCAAGTTGGTTTGTTAGTCACGCTAGTGGTGCAGCTCTAGGTAGGACCATGTTGGTCCGTCGGTCCACCCCTTTGCTCCAGATTGAAATATCTCAACAACTACTGGATGGATTACTTTAAAATCAGACAATAAGGACTTATCATCAAATACCTGGCAAGCTAGCGAAGTTCCCATCAGTCTCAGCCGTACTGTGTGTTTTGTGCAATTTAACAAATGTTACCATGCTAACGTGCTACATAAGATTGTGAGAATGGTGAACATTATACCTGCCAAACATCAGCGTTTCAACCTTGTTATTGCGCGCATGTTAGCATGCTGACGCTAGCATTTAGCTCAAAGAACCGCTGTCCCTAGGTGCAGTCTAACAGAGCTGCTAGCATGGCTGTAGCCTTGTGGCTTTTGTGCAAGTCATTTTTAACATTATTAGTTTGCATTCTCCTGTGGATTAATATGTATTAAGTCAGGTGGAATGACACTATAATCTTGTTTTTAAAGCCGCATAGAAATATACATATCCACTGTTACTCCCACATATTAGCCCGTCCCAGTCATATGGCCCTTTCAGCATCATATGAAATTGAAAGCACATTTTGCTGCTTAAATATAGTACATATGGCCACTATGACTACTTGACTGCACAAGACCAAAACTGAGCAATCCTGAAATATTTATTCGTTCATTGTGGATTTGTCTTTCCTGATATTTGGGTATTATTTTCTTTTTGCTGTGGCTCGGCTGATTCTTGTTTTGGTTGGGCTGAAGGATATTGTATCAGCCTTAAAATGGCTGTGTAGCAGAACAGCAGAGGATTGGGAGGCTGGGTGATGGTGGATGAGAGGATGAAGAGGAGGAAGGGGAAAGGAGATTGGTTTTGACCTCCACCAGATGTGAAACACTAATACTGTAACACAGCTGGCTGGCTAGACTGAGAGAGGGACATACTGGTTGTTCTGGTTTCTATAAATGGTATATATATATATATATATATATATATATATATAGATAATTGGTCATTGGAGAGTACCTGTGATGTGATGAAGAAGATACAGTTGGTTGATTACATACAGTATCTATTGTAAATTTGATCATTACTACATAGATTCTTTTTTAAATTAGAGGTGATTCTATGACAACAATTTATAAACATGGTTACTATCTTCCTTTGTTTAAAAGGGTGAGATGTACGTTCCCATGATGGTGCAAACAGTGCCTGTGTTCTGTGTGTTTGTTTTTACCAGCACATGAGCAGACCCTTTTTCTAAAGCATATCAATGCTTTTTACAGATGATCATATAATTTAGGTTTAGATAAAACAACTAAAAACATGAAAGGAAAACAACATTTTTGGAAGTAGATATAGTGTTAAAGTGTTAAATGATTGACTGTGAACTCTGAGTGTGCACCATGACGCACAGAGTGGAGATTGTGAAGGCAGCTGCATCTCCTGTGATGTATCAGAAACCGGCTCTCGGTTGTAGCCAAATTCACCCTGCAAGCTGCCACTTATTCTCTTTGGATCTTCATGTGGTATGATTATTATTTCCGTGTTGCAATGGATCTTGAAGGACCCCAGCAGCATTTTAACCAAATGTGCACGTTAATTTACTACGCTTTATGTTTCTGCTCAAGGAAGTCAGTTTTCTTTTGGGAGAAGTGGATTCATTCTATTCTGCTTTCTTCATCACAAATTAGTGATCATGGTGCAGAGCTTTATAAGGGAAGGAGAAGAGGTGATTTGTGCTCTACTGATTCACACAAGTAGAACATTATTTATTACCAAATACGCCATCGGGAGATGGTTGGGTTTAAAAATGTGAAAACATATCAGAACCAAGTACTGAGAAAGAGCGAGAGATGGTAAATGAAAACAGAGGAGGACGTAAAGGCTTGTGAATGCAAATGAGAAGAAATAAAAGGGTAAGTAGAGGTAAATGAGGGGTTCAGCCCCTCCTCCGCCTGGTCCTCACCATGTCCCGTGGGTTTCATTCTGACAAGGTCAACACCACCATCCACCATTCCCCGGCTGACAGCCAAACACATAAGAGCTGCCTATTGTTCTCCTGAGGGTCACAGTGACCCCCCCATCTTCTCTCTGAGATTAATCACCACAACTGCTTCTCCACAACATGAGCAGAGTTTCCAAAGGTGACTGAACATTAACTGGAAATTAAAAAGTTTACTTTTTTCAGCACATGTAATGATTCACATTGGAGCATGCAGGTCTTTTTTTTAAGAAAGTATATGCAGTCTTTTTTCAGATGTAAACATGATATTTTAATAAAGTTAATTTAAAAACTGACACGCGCCTTCTTAGGTTCTCGACAGCAGGACTCAACTGCGAACAATGCATTTTGCCACAGGCCTCGACAGGCTCATGACAAGACATGAAATCCCTTCATTCCAACTGTATTAGCTTAATACTTATTACCTTTTCCTGTGTGATTTATTACACAAAGTTTTAATTTGTCTGAGAACTGCTTCTTAAAGTGTGGTCACAGCAGCACCATCATTCATTTCAATTGGATGTATTTCCTGTTTTTTAATCTCGAGAAAGAGATTCTGCATTCCCATGTAGAGTTTGTAGTCAACAGGTCAAGATTTTGGCATCGGAAGTGTTCTGGTTTCCGGCTGTAGTCCGAGTAGTAGTGACTAATAATTATGTTTGAGCAGACTTTGGTTTAATGCAGGTAAACAGTCCGTGTGGAGAGCAAAAGAGGGAGAACACATTGGCCGAAATGCAATCTTGTAACCCACCGCCTATCGTCTGACGATGATTTTGATTGGTTTAAAATGAGCTTTTAAACTGGCTACTTGTGAAACAATCGCGTCATACACATTGTCCTTCAACTCTAACTCCTTTCTCGCATAATAAGTTGCGAAGCGGACTGTAAACAATGAGCAGTAAAAGGAAGTCTTGGCTCGGATATCTGCTGGCTTTCATCCATAAAGTATTTGGCATTTAATAGTATATAAAGATAATTAATGGGAGACAGGGTTGTTATTTTAGGGGTGTGTTGTAGTCAGTCGTTGCCAGTGGCCATTTACCAATAATAATTGCAACCATGATTCCATATTTTTACACTGTTTACGAGGCTAAAATCTGCACTGACAGGTCCAGAAGTCAAACTAGCTGGAAGTTCAGAACCCTCCTTCCCGTTCTCCAGTTTGCCGCCGTTTCATTGTGATCTCCTGAATCCGTTTGGCTGCGTCCTCCCCTGCATCCTGCTATCTGTTGAGCTGAATTTATCAGTGAACCAATACAGCTGTAATGTCACTGGTCTCTCTGAATGTCACAGACTGAATAAATGGTCCTCCATCGCTCCTATAATAAGATAATGAGATAATAGCACTTGTCTCTGAGAGGAGTGCTGAAGGGTGCTGACAGCGGGTAAAAGAAAAATGACACTCCCGTTCGGAGGAGTAGCGAAAGATGAAAAAGGTCAAGGGGAGAGGAACAAAAGAAACAAAGGAGGATAGAAATTGGATTTCCTAATGTACAGTTCTGTTCTGCAGGTGCGACGATCCTCGCTGAGATGAATTCCATTTCTTATCATCTCCTGTTGTTGTGCACTTTCAATTTCCTTTTCATTTGGATGATTTTCTCATGTTTCCGTGTTTCTCTTTCGTTCCGAATCTCTTCAGTGGCCGGTCCTCTCCCTGCAGGGCAGACTTGTCACATTTCTACACTGTTATACACAGTTTTGCTGGGGTCTACTGTAGGTCAACGCATCGTGTAACCAAAGTTAGACCTGGACATTGTGAAGACAATGTCCAGGTCTTTGACGAAGAGGTGTCTTATGAAGTGGTGTTGTTATAAAACCTCTAAAAATGGATTCTTCCAAATTTGTTATGCATTATTTTCTTGCTTTAAAAACATTTTTTAAAATCAGCTTAGAATATTATTTTTCTTTTCAATAAAAGTAAATAACATTCAATCCAAAACAAGTTATGTTGAACATTTAGACCCCTTAATCTACATTAGCAAAAGAAAGAATAAGTCAACAACAAGCCAGTAGTTGTATTTGTAAGGAGCAACTTCCTAGCATTGGTTTGTGGGATAAGGAAAACCTATTGAGAGATGAATTGAAAGCAAATATAATTGTATAACTGTGATGATGGAGACGTGGCCTCTTCAGAGTTAACAAATAAACAGCTTAAATCCGTTGATGTCTTATGGTCAGTTCTGTAATCTATTTAAACAGCTGCTCTAATTAATTAGAGCACATGAGCAGTTTGTTGGCTTGGTGAAGACACATCAGCACAGTCGGAATATCTGCAAATTAACGTTAAGCGTTTATATTCAGCTAATTCTAAAGTGTCAACAAACAATAAATCATATATTGTTGGTGGAAATCTGCAGCAGTACATGGCGATAGTATAGTATAGTATATTATATAGAGTGCTGCAGGAATGAGTCCTAAAATCAAGAAATTAGTTCATTTTTGCTTCTTCCAGTTCCAGTTAGTAATAAGTAAGTTCTAGGAGACAGGCTTATACCTGTACATGCAGCTTAACTGGGTATTATTTATAATCTTTTGTGGTGTGCGACAGCTACCTTGTTTTGCTTCTGTTTGTATTGTATTTGTTGTAACAATCTTTAATGCAGCTCTCTCTTGGAAAAGAGACTTTAATGTCAATGAGACTTTACCTGGTTCAGTAACGACAAACTGTGGCCGCTCTGACAAAATCCCCTCACAGCCCGCCTTCCACACAATGCATGCTGGGATTGCTCCAGCTCCCCACCAGCATGAAAAAGAAGTAGCTGGTTAAGAAAATCAATGAATGAATAAAAGAAGGTCACCATAGTAAATGAGGGAGCAGCCAGGCAGGTGGGTGGATGCAGCTCAGAACTTTGACCTGATGAGCAGCAGTGGAGTTAAATAAATGTAGAACCAGACAAACAAGAGAGGAGGGGATGTGCCAGGACAGCCGTCGTATGGCACATCCGTCATCCCCTTGTTAGCATCTTGGCATGCAAACACACGCACACACACACACACACACATACACACACACACACATACACACACACACACACACACACACACACACACACAAACACAGGCCAGACAGCTTGCTGGGCCAGATGGCCTCTTGGTGAGGAGCAGTAAGGAGCTGCACAGAAGGGTTGGGTTGATTCATGAACCATGACCTCCACACGTCCCTCCTCCTGACTCCGGAGAGCACGTGCATAAGAGTGATGGACAAAGATAAGATCAGTGTGTGTGTGTGTGTGTGTGTGTGTGTGTGTGTGTGTGTGTGGTGTGTGGGGGTGGAGTGGTTATTGTGGAGAGGGGATTATGCATACAGTGCACGTATGTGTGTGAGATTTGCTTTCAAACCAAGGGAATGGTGACAGGGGAGAAAAGTACAATGATCTACACTAATGCAGAGGGAATAGATGATTACAAGGTTCATAAAGAATTATTTAATGGCTCATTTTTTTATGTGTGTGTGAGAGTGTGTGTACAGATAAAGAGGAGCAGGTTGGAAATGTGGGTGTGGCGACAGTGGAGCCGATTCATCGCAGCTTGGCATGTGTGTAAGAGTGTGTGTGTTTCCTTTGTCCTGTCTTTCTTATTTACCAGTGACTGACGCACACGCACACAGTGACTAAACGTGAGAGTGTCATCAGAGCACAGTTGCATTATCTATTTTACTGTTGTTATTGGACTTTAAAGAGAGACTTAACATGTGCAGAGAAGGATCCAGGAGGTCAAACATATGAATGAACTTGTGTTTATAGTTTGCACAGCCACAGTGAGATCGGCACCACCAGTATTTTCTTTGCTAGTAGCTGCAGGACCAAGATGTATTGTACATTAGCTGCCTGTACATTAGCTGCCTGTAAAAATATTTAACATCTTAAATGTACGTCCCCTATGCTACTCAATGGAAATAAGGCAGACAATTATGGGTAAGTGCTCCATTTAGGAGAAAACAAATAGAGACAATTTAGTGAGGATCAAAGAGTGTCAAACGCATTCGTCTCAGTACTCCAATTAAAGCTCTGGCTTACAAAATGTTTGGCTTATATTGAAGATAAAATGTATTTTATATTTTTATATGTATGTATATACATATATATGTTTATTGAGGTGACATATAGCGCTTTTATTTAAAAAATGTATTTTTAAAAAAAGGTATTTTTCGTTTTATGAATCCTGTTTTTGTATAAATGTTGTTATGGATTTTGAGGTCTTTACCGTGATGACTTTGCTGCGTGTCAACTAGCATCAGAGAACCAAATGTCTAGAATTTGTTTTATATTAATTATTGCTAGTTTGTTTAATATTGCTTTGTGTTGAAGTGTTGCTGTTGCTTTAAAGAGAGTAACAGCAAGTGACGTGTTTTCTAGACTGTAGTTTAGATCACAATCCTATCTATATTATAAAGTGCATACAGTGTTATTAAAACAATGCAGAGTCTCGGCCTGTGAGAAGGGGTCCCAAGGATTTTGCTCTAGGCTAGGATCAGACGTAATCTGAGCATCCAGTGGTCATGATTACATAACCACCGCTTTAGAATAAGCCTCAAAGCTTCAATGGTTACACAGTAGGGAAGAGCCTTGATTCAGCCTCATCCACACGGTCTTACAGTCATATCTGACAGATCAATTCTATTGTTTCGAGGTCATGTGTATATATGTAATATTCTATCTTCCTCATATCAAGAGAAATGTCGGTAGTAGTGCCATGTCTAGGGCAAATATTTAAAGAATACGTTTTACTAGAATATAAAACTAAATATAATACTTACAAACTATTTAAGATGACTGAAGCTGCTCGAAAAATCCCACTTTTTTAAAAATGTAATTTAATCGTTATGTGTACTTCTTTCTGTGTGTCTCTGCAGTGCCAGATCTCCCAGGCCCTGAACGGGGTCTCCGACAAAGCTAAAGATGCCAAGGAGTTTCTGGTTCAACTCAAGAACATGCTGCAGCAGATACAGGTAACACCGCCGCATAACACCTGTGCATTTACCACTGTGTGAAATATACTGCTTACACATCTCTCAATCCCATATGTACAAGTGTAGATTAGAAGATGCCATGTCATGTCAAGATAGCTTGAAAAATGGAAATGGTTTTCTCAGCACTGACAAAGTATTGGTGTACTAGGACTAGGACTCGGACTTTGTAATAGAAGAGGCAGGCAGACGCAAATTCCCCCTCTAACATTAGCCTGATTAACATCAGCCTGCATACAGATAGTATGCTGATGTTCAGCAGGTGGAACTGGGACACACTTGTTGTTTATTTCTGCAAGTGGTTGTTTCAAAGCCTCAGGATTTCTTGGGTCTCAGGATCCCCATGAAGGTCTGGCTGTGTAAGATTGTACCAGAACCAGTATCCATGCCTGATCAGTTATACTCCACATGTAGAGGTTTTTTGCATAATTTGCATCAGCTTTGGTGTTTTTTCTAGACTAAATACATTTTGCTTTTGGGGTTGCTGGTAATGGGTAATAAGCTCCAAATAAATCAGTCACAGAGACACATTTGGACTCCTCACACTGAAGCATGGAGGCAAATCCACTGACTCACTGAACTAAAACAAACCATATCAGCCAAAGTATGGAGTGTGTGTGTTATGTTATGTGTGTGTATTTGTGTTATGTTATGTTATGTGTGTTTGGATGTGTTAGTTTTCCCTGTAGACAGCATTGCTGTGCAGCTGCATCTGCCAGTCATGCACACATTTTTACTAACATACACACATACACACACACACACACACACGCACACACACACACACACACACACACACACACAGATAGGAGTCAAATATTTAGACATTATACAGTATAAAACCCCCAAAACACTTACACAGTAGACTTTGGATGACACATTCTGACAGGGAGATTGTTTGTTGGATGCATTAGAGGCGTTAACAGTCATGTTGCAAAATGAAGAGGATTGCATTTAAATATATAGAAAAATCAAACTCTTTGCACTATTTTGCTCTGTCTGAGATGAGGGAGAGAGATGGATGGATAAAGAGGAGGAAAAATGTGGGAGTGACGTGAGGAATAAATACCTCCAGCACTCATCCTCTTATAGATCTGAACTGTGTCCCAGAGTGGAGGATGCGTGATTTGAAATCACTACTATCCAAAACCTTATCTCCTCATCATGTGGGCTCAGAGATGAAAATGCCCCCGTGGATCTTTTTTGTATTAAGTGCCAACTCTTGCATGGGACTGCACGCAGAGACATACAGTACGTTTTCTGATCTGACACATTTATGGTGAAGTTTTGGTCAGCTTCTGGCAAAAAAGATTACTTGGTTAGGTTCAGGGAAACATTATGGTTTGGGTTAAAATGACTGCTTAATAATAAATAATACATAATAAACATTTAGTTGAGGTCAGAGAATAACATTGACTGTCAAAGTGGTCTCATGACTGATGCTGTCGATCATCTTCAGAGGACAACATCTAGTGCAACACACCAGGGTTAAAGTATCAAGACAGCAGTGTGAAAATAACCCATTACAAGTAAAAGTATTTCTATCAATTTCTTATTTCAGGGAGAGTGCATACAACTACTAATTTTTGTAATCTTTTTTGCCCAATTAGAACAATTAGTAAAATATCTGAGCAGTTTAGAGGGGAACTCTCTCTTTTGCAGGGCTGCTAACAACTCGTAGACACACGTCTCGTAGACACACACAGTGCACACTTTTCCAGGTGCACTGTGCTTCATAAAGTGAACATTTCCTGCAGGTGTGCATACACACACAGTTTTGTGAGCTGTTTTATACAGCCAGATTGTAGCATCATGAGGAAAGTCCTTACATTTGGGCATGAACAGTATGTTGTATTTTCATGCTGTATGATATAAATGTGTGTCTTGAGGGAATGTAGTGGCAGATGGTAAATATGATGCAGGATGTATTTTTTGTGTATTGAAGTAACACTGTATAGTGTTAAACAATAATGTTTGTGTCATGAAAACAAAACATGGAACAAGATGTTCTTTGGGAAATAAACCGATCAGTAACAAACACAAAGCAGCTATTGTGGTCACAGTGTTGATTTATTGATTATTTCTACCTGAGAGCCCATAAGGAGGGTGACTTTGGGACGCCTTAAACTAGCTTCCTTTTGGCAAAACTGCCCAGATGACGTCTTTGTGATTTTTTTGCCCCATCTGATTGTGTGTTTGTGTGTTGCATCAGGAGAATGGCGTGGAGTTTGAAGCCTGCCTCGTGGCCCAGTGTGACTCTCTGATCGAGGCGCTCACCAGACAGAAAGCCAAACTGCTCACCAAAGTCGCCAAGGAGAAGGATTGCAAGCTAAAGGTGGGGCTGATTGATCCTTTTGTCAGTGTTTAGCAGCAAATCCACCCAACCTTTCAGGGAACCTTTCATCATGTACAAAGACACACTATAAATGCTGCAAACACCCACTCATCTTCATCGGTTCATTTCTTCACTGGCAAGTGAGAAATACACTTACCTTCCTTCCTTCTTTCCCTGCCTAAAGCGAGCAGCGTATTTGGATTTACTTGATGTTATAGTATTGAAATCTAGCTTTTGTTGGATATATAGGAATTACAGTGCGTTACTTTTTATAGGTAAGGCTACGAACAGTGTCTGAGAACAGCCTGTCAAAATAGTAAGAAGAGGACGGACATAACACTAATCCAAAAATCTCGTGTGAAATAACCAGCTCCATCTTAATTTTGAAAGATAATAACGAGTTCATCCAGTGAAGTAAGAAGCTGAAAAATATGATTTCAGTCTCACCCAAAGATTTCCAATACTTTCCTCTGTTAATCCACCGCTGGGGTTTTCCCAAGTCGTAGTGCATCACATGGAAGCCTGCCCAGCCTCAACGTGCCCGCCGACTGACTGACCGTCTGGCGGGTGGCGGGGGAGGAAGGGGGGGTGTTTGGATGGAGGCCCCACGGACAGCTGTTGTCATTATCTGCAGGCTGGGGATTGAGATTTAGCCAGAGGGCAAAGAGCTGGAGGCTGCATCGAAGCTGGAACAAGAGAACAATAGCTGTAGATGGCTGATAGATGCTTTTACATACAGTAAATACATATTTAGGACATTGTTTCTCTCTAACTGATAACATTACAGGCTGCTATTCATGTAAGAAATTAGACAATTAACGGTAAAAGCTCTATTGTATGCAGGCATCCAGCATTGATTTGCATTTGCAAGAAATTAAAGATTTAATAAAATGATAAAAGTAAGCTTTATTTGTATAGAACCTTTTAAAACAATGTTTCAAAGTTCTTTACAAGGAAAAACTAAATTAAAACAAATCACAACCACTATAAAATGAAATTAGATGAATGAAAGTACCGGTACTAAAAATACCGGCAAAAAAACAACAAAACACATAAAAAATGGTGGCACTGATAAAAAAATACCTAACACTGAATGATTTTGGGCTGTCATTAATACAATAGCTTTTAAAACAAAAGATGTCACTAATTCTGTAAACCTCAGATCTTCGGGTAGGGAGCTCCAGAGCCTTTAGTTTAAAAAACCTCTAATCACAATTGAATTCAAAATAATATTTCATTATATTTAACTGTTTTTTATGGTCATATGGTGCAAAAATAATTAACCAGGCTTTTTCCCACATTAGTTCTTGGTTCATCAGTTAGTCACACTAAACCCACAACTCAAAACAGATACAACTTTTCCATATATTATTAAGAGACTGAACACAGCTTGTGTTTGTTTTTGGACGACTTCAAAGTCGACACATCTTATTAGAGTTATGTAACTGCAGTTTCAAGAAAGCACAAATGTTTTTCATTTAATAGTGCTGGTGGACGGAGCAGGCTCTGAAAAGATGATCTGTTTCAGTGGATCTTCATATTTTCAGACTGTGAACTCACTCTTTGACCTCCTATTTTCCAAAAGCCTTTTAATCTGTATTTGTAGAAACAGTACAGCTTTTGTCAGACACAAAACAACAAATCATAAAAAATAAATAAAAATCTAAAGACTGTGTCTACACAAAGAAAGGCAGATGTTTCTAAAAATCACCAAAGCCAGAGGCTTAATCCCTTAAAAGCAATACATTTTGGTTTCCTCATTCCAAGAACAGACTGAGCGTTGGGAGTGTATATGTTGTTTGTAACAAATTCTAAAACTGAAACATTTTCAACTGATTTTACATTTTTGAAGTATTTACAAGCATCACTTTTGATGACAGTGTTGCAGTGTTTTTTTGTTTTTTTGTTTGTTTATTTAAACAAACAGTCATGTAACATGGAATGTGTGTGTCAGTGTTACTAACCTGTACTAGATGCACATATTTCTATATATCTATATATACCTGTGAGAACCTCATTAAAAAGAATGTATCCCCTTCAATAATAATTTGGCCTCGCCTCAACCATCGCTGTGGATGCTTGACTGTTGTTTGTAGCAGGATGTTAGGCAGGGCTGCCCTCAGCTTCCTATTCCTGAAAGGGGAACTCCACCAAGTTTTTACATCAGGGTCTTAGGTACAGGGGTTGGAAAGTACTACTGCATATGTGGAAACAATTTGTATAAAGCCTTTTGTAGCTCTTGCTGGAGCTGCAAAAAGTCTTATAAATTGCCTCAGGTGATGTCACCTGAGTCAGCGTTGGTTGGGTCTGAAGACTAAAAGTTTGGAAAAATGAAAAACATCTTAGGGCGTGGAGCTAGAATCATTATCATCATCTCCGTTTGAGACCAGAGGCTAGCTCCTAGTAGCATAACACTCACAAATCAACTGTCTGTGGTTGAGTTGCATTGTGGGTAATGGCGGCACTAACTTTTGACAAGGAGGAAGAATAAATGGGATAAAAACGATGATATCTCTGGTTCCTGCTGCTCAAATTGTGATTTATTTTGTCTGTCGTGAATCTGGAAATGTTCCAGGAGTGCAAAGCTAAATCAGTGGAGGTCTTAGGGAACCTAACGCCAATCCTACCTAAATCAAATTTATACCTTAACCCTCAAACAGACCAGGTAAAATATTCAAATTTCCCCCCAAATTCCTCACTTTTCAAAAACATACCCACATTCCAAAATGTCCTCACTCTAAAGGTATATAACTTTGTCCTCACAAAGATGCATGTTCAAGAGCACACGCACACAAGCACACACACACACACACGCATGCACACACGCACGCACGCACACACACACAACACAATGTAGTTTTAGCCATGATCCAGCGGCTGATGGATTAATATTCACTTCTCTCTGATGCATAAAAATGAGTGTGTGTATGAGTTCTACTATGAATGAGATTAGGCTTCATCCGATCTCAGTTATTGAAATCAGAAGCCAATTCTGTCATTTCTTTAAGATCACACCTGACAGTTTTATGCTGTTTCTTTAAATTTGACAATTGTTTTAGAAAATGCAAAACGAGAGGTTTTCTTACTTTGACTCTTGACTGCAGGAACATGAACTTTTAAAGCAATATTGCATGATGAGCATTTGTTTTCCTGTATTTTCTGTCTTTTCCTGCATTTTGTCATTTTCTACACCACTAAATACTGTAGCGCTCCATCATGGTTTTCTCTACAACACCATGCCATCGTAAAGACTGTGCACTTGCACCATGGACAATAACGACCCAAAATATTGCCCTAACCTGAACTGAAACGTGGTTCAGAGTGTGATGAAGAGACCGTGAGTCATGTCAGCAGTGTGTCTGGTATCCCAAATCGGAGTTTGCATTTACATGTTTTAGTATTCACACCCTCAAATTCATTTCAGATGCATGTGGAACATATTGATAGAGCCGTCAGGAGCACGTGGGAGGGAGCTGGCGGCACATCTCAGCGGGACAGGAGAAAATTGAAATAAATCTGAGATTTACCCAGGCTTCACGCTTCACACTTCATGTTGTTGACACAGGAGATAAGTGCGGGGTTCTATCCAACCTGAATATCACATTTTTTTTCTCCTGGTAAATAATTTAAGTGTGTGTATGTGTGTTTGTGTTTTGCTATTGGTGATATTTGCTATTTTCACACATCACAACCAAAAAAATCACTAATTCAATACACAAGATATGAATATTATTTGAAACTCAAAGCAAACCAAAAGACGAATAAAAGACAAACACAAGATATGAAGATATAATGAGTGGGTAAAGTTTATTTACTGTATATAGCACCTTTCTAGATCAGACATCAAAAAGTGCTTCATGACAAAAGAGAAAAGGAAGACATAGAACGAATAATAAGTAGAAAAATGGGAGATAAGAAAAAGACTAAAATAAATCAAACTTGGCAAATGCAAGTGTGAACAGGTGGGTTTCAAGCAACTGTTCACACAGTGATATAAGAGGTTGAACATTACCAAAAAAAAATGTCATGGCACAAGAATAGATTTAGGGTTTACTGTAAAATATATTCGACCAGTTTCCACCCGATATTTCTGCTGTTTGCTTCATCACACCCTCAGTTTCCGTACCTTGAAGCTCTCGATTGTTTTGATCCTCTTTCAGTTGACTCTCAGTTCATGCTCTTCATATTTCAGTTTATACAGCAGTTGACGGGTGAATAATTAACTGTGATCTCATTAACCATCAAATAAACGAGGGCCTAATTTCCAAGGCTCCGTCTAATTAACTCTCTGATTCCTTTAGGCGGCCATTGGTTCACGGTGTAATTAATTATCGTGGATTCACAAGGCATCACTAGATGTTTTCTGTCTAATTTTCCCTTGCTTTAACCTTTTAAAAGTTGCTGTATTTGTCGCGTACATATTTAAGTTCATTCTCAGTTCATATTAAATACATATATCTGTTAAGATAATTAAATACCACTGATCAGTTGAAATGTGGTGCAGGCATTATTAAATGTAAACAAAAGGCTAATAAGGCGGTGACAGTTCACTGCGTTTCAATTAGCCTCGAACGACTGGTTGTGACAACCGTCCAAATCTCATTTCCCTGCAGATTTCAGCCAGCAGATAGCATGTGATGTCTGTGTGTGTGTGTGTGTGTGTGTGTGTGTGTGTGTGTGTGTGAGACATTCAAAGATGGCTGATAACGGGACAGTGTACCAGGAATACTATGGGATTTTCTAAAGATGTCTTCCAAATATTGAATCATACAGTCCTGCCGTCTGTTTTGCCTGCCAGCCACTGACTCACCTGTTGTTCCAGCCAGTGCCAATCACCTGATCCGCACCGATCCGCACACCTGCTCCCCATTCCCTAATCACACTCTGAGTACATATAGCATCTTGCTGCCAATCCGGGCCTTTTTCTTGTGTTGGCTAAATTCCTGTATTTGTCACACATTAACACATTGCACTTTCACACTTTTATGCATTCTCCTGTTTTCTTTGTGGCATTGCTGAACGGCATGGGAAGGTTTTTGTGGCCTCCTAGTATATGCACCAGCCCTTTTCCACCTACTGTACACAATGTCAATCCAAGCCATAGCGTTTAAGTCTTTAGCCTGGGTTCAGTTTTTAGTTTCTTGACCTTTACCTGCTCTTTGGACAGTAAGCACTTTATCTTATGCCCCCTCTGCTTGGTCAGGCTACTTATTTGTGTTGGCTCACCTCCATTTGGTAGTGCTGGCATGCAGCTTTTTGGCGAGGGCGAGAAATCCTGGTTAATTGGAGCGAAGGAAGCAAAAGAGGCGGTCGGCGTGATGTTGAATCTCTATCATCTGATAATCAAACAGCAGCTGGTGGCAGAGATACTGTGAGAATCTTTAATTTAATATCTTAAGTGTTGGCAAAGACACCAGAGAATATTTTCTCCTTGGATTCAGTCATGCCGAGCTGTGTGAAAAATATTTTCATTAGCCTATTTGCGATGAGATATTAGAGCTGACCAGAACAAACTGGCACTGTCAAGTTTTTTAGTGCACCTATTTATCCCCTGTTGCAAACTGCCTCCCTCATCAAAGATGGCAATTTGCATTTGGGTACAGACTTAATGGTTACTGAGCCATTACGTACGGGAAAATCAGAATTCTCTGATGTCAGGGAATTTTACACGTAACACAAAATAAAACCAAATGCTCTCTCTGCACTTTAACATAAAACAAATTGTCACATTCGGGGTTCACGGTCTATTCGAGGTTTAAAATCATCGACAACATTACAGAAGCTCTGCTCTGTAACATAACTTTTAACATCTACTGTCTCTGATCTGTGTCTTTGTCTCAGGTGGTGCGTGACCAGATCACCCACTGCACCATGAAGCTACGTCAGACCACCGGCATGATGGAGTTCTGCCTGGAAGTCCTCAAAGAGAACGATCCCAGTGGATTCCTCCAGGTATCCGATCCAATGTGTGTGTGTGTGGGGGAGATTGCACAAGTGTAAGATCATGGCATATGCATGTCTCGCAAAGCAACAGGATAAAGAAACAATTTTATAGCGATGTCTTATGAATCCTATAAAAAAACAATAAACTAACGGCACCCTTCTCTTTTAAAACTACTCAAGTAAAGACTTAACTTTCAGAGATCACACACATGGCATACACAGTATGAGGTCTTACTACATTGAAAAAAATTTACTTTTATGAAGTATTTACAACCAAAATTTTAAATATAAAAGTTAAAAGGAAGAAGGAAGCAAGGAACTTAGTTCCTTTGAGCCTAAAGAGGAGAAATCAGCAGTGTAGGGAGCCTCTGATGTTTGTGAAGCGAGCACATCTAAAAACACTGCACAGTCTGAGGAGGAAGATTGAGAATAACAACACACACGCCTGCCTGCATTCACACACACACACACACACACACACACACACACACACACACACACACACACCCGCACACACACACCAGCACGAGAGCATCTGATTTGCTTAATACTGCAGCTGATCTATTTTTAATTGACCTAACATGTTTAGTCATCAGGAGGCTAAGATGCTTAGTGGCCGATCAATAGCTATTGATCCGTATATTGTCAGGTCAAACTGAGAAAGGTCAACTGTGACATGTGCACCTGCTTGAACGAAAGATGCGAGAGTTTAGGTTTAATGTTCTGTTTGGGGTCAGGAACACATTTTGACGGGACTCTTTAGGGAGCGCTTCCCCCTCCAAATCCCGAGATAAGTCTTTCTGGAATTCTCTTATTTGAGTTTTATACCAATCTTGGGTCTAACCCAGACACAAGGAACGTGACTCTGTACAATAATACGCGTCTTTGATTTTCTTCCATATCTTGCATGCATAGCATATAAGAAAATATGGTAATTTCCATATTTTTTCACCTTCATCAAATTTGCAAGGCAAGTTTGTGGCATCTGGAACGTTTACCAGCTCAATACTTTTCTAATATTCTTTTTGATGAGGTTATAAGGAAAGGTTAAAAAAGGGCTGTTTTGACAATTATTTAATTTGGTCACATATAGTACAGCTGTGGTGGATGTGCGACGCCTTAACAGCCAATATAAAATAAACCCAAGGGTTAAATGGTAAAGAAGAAGAAACCTTTCCTACAAAAAGTAAAGAATAAAACAACACATGGTCTTTTAGCCTTCTCCAACCATTGAAACCATCGTTTCAATTTCTATTGAATGGTATTAAATGGAATTCTAGTGTCTCTGCTTCTAATTCATTTCTCTTCCTGGAAAGAAAGCAAGAGAGAAATAGAATAAGGTGAAAGGGAGAGATGAAATAAAGATCAAAGAAACTTCTGAGGGACATACACACCCAC
>NW_022280055.1:3449954-3458345 GCF_004355925.1 Anarrhichthys ocellatus | reverse complement strand
CACACACACACACACACACACACACACACACACACACACATCCCCTTGCTTCCATTTCATCTGAATATTTTATAATGTATTGATTATGTGGTCCTTTATGGTTGCCAACAGCTAAATCGTAACTAGAGTCTCTTAAAAAAAATCAAGGGAGGATATCAGTTCAGGAACATTTGTAAATACAATACAGTTTGAAGTGATCTGAAGTGGGGAAAATTAAGCTAAATGAAGCAATTTGCGTTGTAATGCTCGAGGATGAATTTCTAAATACCAGGCTCATGTTTTCAAGAAGATCCCATCAAATGTTTTGCAGTTGAGAGTAGTTTAATATAATGTATTCACTCCCCCCCTCCCCCGAGGCAATAAAGCTCTGACTAGCAGATGAGGGGTCTAATTCTTAGCCTTAAATATTTGAACTGCACTAATGCCTGCCTCATTTCACTTGTCAGACACAGTGTAATAAAGCCAGGCTAATGGAACTGTACCCAGAGCAGAGAAGCTGTTCTGCCGGGAGAGTATCCCAGCCCTGCAAGCATAGATATTGACTTCAGATGCTCTCATTTCCTGTGTTTGTTTGACTGTACATGTCTTTTCACATGCTTATCTTGCATCACTGTGTACATGCGTGCTTCAACCTTGCCTACATATGTGTGTGTGTAGATCTCAGATGCTCTGATCAAGAGGGTCATATCATCTCAGGACCAGTGGGTGAAAGGAGCCCTGGAGCCAAAAGTAGGCCCTGAGTTTGACCTCACCCTCAACACCGACTCGCTGCTCCAAACCATCTTGCAGCTGGACTTCTGCCAGGGCAAAGGTGAAGACACGAAAGCACACACTGCCTATTCAATTGGCAATTTGTATTATACCTTTGTTAAATTGTATCGTACCTTTTTCCTAATTTCTATTCATTTTTCATACAATCAACTAATTGTATTCTTAACTTCTCTGTATTAACACTTGTATTTAAAGGAGTACTCCATCGATTTAGTAGTGAGCTCATAAAGATGGGGGGTCGAACAAAAAACTGAAAGAGTACCATCACTTTCAATGTAGCTGAGGCAGAGAGATTTTGACTTATATTCCATAGTATGGGTCAAGCTCCACTCCACTTGATCCTACATTTCCCATAATGCAACTGGTTGTGTCATTATGCCGGTTTAACATAATGACACGTCTCATTTAATCTTCCACTTGATTAAAAGAACCACATCGATTTAAGTGTCAACAAAAAAGGTTTGCAAAATGTCTGCCAAACTGCCATCATTGGCAGTTGCATTTAAATAAAATCCAACATTAACACCAATGCAATCAGCTCAGTTCATTTTAAAGGAGGTAAATACAGTTTATATATGGTTTTTGACTAGTAACTAACTAAATTAGTTATTACAAGGCTAGCAGAGGAGGTAACCATCTTGGAATTACGCTTGAACACTCCCAAGTCAGAATAACGAGAGGATTTCCTGTTGTTCCCATACTGCTGTAATAGAATTACAGTATGGTGGAGTGCCCCTTTAAACAGGCAACATAACATGTAGTTTTTGTCGCTCTTCCCTTCAGAGGTTTCTTCCAGCTGTACAACAATGTACATAGCTGATTAGGTATTCATTGGCTGTTGCTACCCAGCAACCAGTTGGCGTGCATGAGTAAACACAACGTCCTTTACATTGATTCTGCGGCAGTCTTAGAAATTACCCAGATATATTGTTAATGTACATTAAATATGTAATCAGCACTCTGCATATTTTATTATGATACGGATCCACTGGGGCAGTAAAGATCAGGCGTTTTCCTTTGTAGATGTTGATTCAACATCGCTATAATAGTGAATAATGCTCATTATTACATTACATGCAATATTTTATTTGCATTTATTAAAAATGCATTGTGATCTATTACAAATATCATGACCCTGATTGAGTCGCACTTGAAGGAGACTTTCTCTAATTTGAGTAGGCTGAGTAGGCTTGTAAGTAGTTGAGAGGCTTTGGTCGTCCTTCCCTTTGTTCTTTAATTAAGTCAGACGACATGAAACCCATCTGTACGTTTCCCCACCGTCACATCAGGAACAAAGCGAAGGAGTTTTAACATGGAGCATTTGATTTCATGTCTTTGAATTTTAGTCTTTGACACCCTGAGAAACAACACAGTGCAGGAGGTGTTCTGGTTCATAAGTAGCCTGAAAGTATTCTCCTTCATTTTAAGTTATAATTGCATCATTCCCAAGAAGACTCATGGCTGTACTAGCTCAAAAGGGTGCTTCTACTCAATACTGAGCAAAGGGTCTGAATACTTATGACCATGTAATATTTCAGTTTTTCTTTTTTAATAAATTTGCAAAAATTTCTACATTTCTGTTTTTTTCTGTCAAGATGGGGTGCTGAGTGTACATTAATGAGAAATAAAATGAACTTTTTTGATTTTAGCAAATGGCTGCAATGAAACAAAGAGTGAAAAATTTAATAGGGGTCTGAATACTTTCCGTACCCACTGTATATATAAGAGATTTTCTGACATAAGAAGTATTTATGAAGTATAATAGTCTGACCTACAAGTCAATGATATATGGTGAACATTATTAAATTTACATATCATTTGCAAATTAATGACCATAAGGCTTTTGTGTTGCCGCTGTTGGTCATTTTGTTGACACAGCACAAGCTCTTCACTGCGTCAGCGAATATTTACCTTTTGTCATGTTTCTAATGCATTCAATCCAAATATCTGCACTGGTCTCACTGTCAGTTCCAGCTGCTTTATGTGCCATCTTTTGTCCATGTGCTCTTACATTAAAACATCCAAACCAACGTCATATTTACAGATGTGCAGGAGAATCCGTTATTGAAACAAATGCAGGCAGCAGACAGTGGTGAGGCTGAGCTGGAGACAGAGAGCCCAGGAGGTATTTCAGAGACTCTACTTTTCACAGTGAACCTCTGTTTTCCTTCCTTGAATTTTTTTCGTCACTCCTTCCTCGTCCCTCAGCACTGCTTATGGTTGGAAGATCACCGGTCCTTTTGTCCCACAGCGTCTATCTGGTCTCTGCATGGTTATTGTTTTCCAGCTCCTCTCCAATGAATGGCACCTCTGCAGAATAGCGCTGCCTTCACTGGAGCACAAAGTTTCCATATAAGTCACAGAAATTTGTTGCCTGAAGTACTTCTCTGTGTTCCATGCTAGTCTTTGGTTACCAATCCTTTGATTTTTTTTGTGGAAATAATCATTTGTGCCACCTTTCAGCACAAATATAATAAAAGGAAATGTGTATTAAACATGATCCCCAAATGTCAGAATCACAATTATTGAATTGTTATCTAAAATAAACAATAAAGATAATATTTTTCAATTAAGAAAATCTTAAAATGAAATTGTAAAATATGGATTTAAAGTATAGCACACTACAAGTAATAAATGGAGAATATATTGCTGCAAACATGAATACAAATGATAAAATTGCATTCATTTAACAACAAATAATCGTCATCTTGTGGTTGTGCATGAATCAAAGAACTACTTTGGCTACAAATGCTGTGATTACTGTGACATTGATAAAGTGAATCGATAAGTACAGTGTATATCAGATCGACCCTGCTATGTTGTTCCCTCTGTCATGACTGCTGCCTTTCCTCTGTGTATTCACTACTACTTATTTTGGTCTTGAAAGATCAGATAACAAATGAAGAAATGATGAATGAAGCAGAATTCATCACCCTGAGATCTCCACTTGTGTGTGTTCAGTGGTTATTTTTACCCTGATGTTGTTGTTTGTGTGTTTGTTTCAGCTCCTTTTGGAATGCAGTCATGTCCTGTTTGTTAGCACCAATTTTACCACCACAAGGGTTAGACAGATATGATTGTTTATTAGAAAATTCTTTGATATGACATTCATTTTTTGACTTCTTTAACAAGCCAAGATTCCTGCCCTGAATCTAGCAATTAGCTAAATATGTTCGTCTGTCTTTTCAATAGGCAGTTTGTATCTCAAGACAGTCTACTTATCATTTGAGAGGTTGTCCCACCTTGACAAGAACACCTACTACTTAAATGTCTTACAAGAAATAAGCAATATACTGTTTAAATAATTGCTGCCGGAGGGTTTGTCACAGAATATCAACTAGTCTTCGAAGCTTATATTGGTCTTATCCTATGCCCCACTACTGCTACCTCTATAATGTATATATATGTCTTCACATGGCCTACTTCAAGCCTCCACCAATTCCCACCGGTTGCCCTGTGTATAAACATGAAAATGTTTTCATCCCCCACTAGATCTACAGTAAAGCCCGTCTTTCTCTCCCATCAGTTTGTTTAAAGTCAACCAGCCAGCTGACGACATGTCATGTCTTCTTTCTCTCTTCGTGCATCCACCCACCCTTTCATCTCTCCTTCCTCTAAACTCCCCATTACAATCTTTACGTCTCATCCATCTTTTTCTCCCCACAGTGGAGTCTGGACCCTCGGTACCGGTGGCTCCTCTCTTGCAGCTGGAGAAGTGCTGCACCAGGAACAACAGCGCCACCTTGGCCTGGAGGGTAACTGCGCCCCCTGTCAGCCTCATTGAGGGCTACATCCTGGAGCTGGACGACGGCAACGGAGGACAGTACAGGGTCTGTGCCTCGCAAAAACCCATTCGTAATGTGCATGTCATGTTGTCGCTAATATGACACCATGCAGTAAATGATGTCACTTCTGTGGCTAGTCTTCCTTTTGATTTTATTATTAATTATCCATATGCTGCTCAACTCTGACTGAAGCCAGATGGTAGTGTGTGTGTGTGTGTGTGTGTGTGTGTGTGTGCGTGTTATATGTGTGTCATCAGTAAACATGCATTTTAAGTGTGTGAGTCTTTACTAATACTTGAGTCCATCTTGTGTGTTTAAGCAGCGAACAAACATGTGCATGCACTTAATCTGCATTTGTAATGATGCTACTAAAATGTGTG
Source organism: Anarrhichthys ocellatus (assembly GCF_004355925.1). Classification (NCBI taxonomy): domain Eukaryota; kingdom Metazoa; phylum Chordata; class Actinopteri; order Perciformes; family Anarhichadidae; genus Anarrhichthys; species Anarrhichthys ocellatus. The sequence goes on along the minus strand of NW_022280055.1, from coordinate 3,453,409 downwards.
TGTGCCCCCAGGAGGTGTATGTGGGGAAGGAAACAGTGTGTACTGTGGACGGCCTTCATTTTAACAGCTCCTACAATGCCAGGGTGAAAGCCTACAATGCTATCGGTGTGGGGCCGTACAGCAAGACTGTGGTGCTCAAGACCTCTGATGGTAGGCAATATGTGTGTGTGTGTGTGTGGGGGGGGGTGTTCTACAGCTTTGCCAAATTGACACTAAGTGTCGGCTAAAGGATAATGTCTGTATCCTTCAGAATAATCCTCCTTTGATTGTCTTGATTTTATTGTTTCCCGCAGAATAGTTGTATTTGTGTGATGATCTTCGTAAAAGATTTGAAGACACAAATGAATTGTAGCATGTAAAATTGATTAGACAAGGAAAGGAAGGGAGTCAAAATGAAAGGAGAGGAGAGTAAGGCAATTGGAAGGAAACAGAAAAGATATAGAAAGGGAAGGGATGGAAAAGGACAGGGAGGAGGGCAAAATAAAGGATAGTACAAGGAAAGGAAAAGGAAAGGAAAGAAGGGAGTGGACAAGGAAAGAAAGAAATGAAGAAAAAGGGGAAGGAGAGGGGAGTAATGTTAAAAGTAAGGAAAAAAAGAGGATAAGAAAAGAAAGGGGAGGAGTAAAAGACCGAGAGGAAAGAAGAGGAAAGGAAATGAGAGAACCTGTAAGAAAAGGAAAGGAAAGAGGGGAGTGGACAAGTAAGAAATTAATGGAAAAGGAAATGTTAGGGAAGAAGGAATGAAGAGTGAAAAAAGAGAGGAATAAATAGGATATAGGCAAGAAAAGGAAGGGAGTGGACAAGGATGGAAGGAGGAAAGTATACAAATAAGTGTAGTAAAGAAAGGAATGAAGAGTGAAGAAAGACAATTAAGGAAAACAAAGCTGAAGAAGGCAAAGGAAAGAAAAGAAAGGTGTTAGAGATAGAAGGAGGAGGATAAAAGGGGACAATGACAACATTTTCCACAACCACAGTGGGATGAAGGTGAGAGTCACACTGAGACACTCTATCTCACTTTGCCAGTTTCAGCAACAATGGGCATTAGTCTGTTTTGTGACTGATAACCGTTCATCCCTCCCGCCCTCTTTTTTTCCTTTTCTTTGGCATTTAATTTTCTTTGTCAACTCGCCCTCTTTTTCCTCCTCTTGCTCCTCATCGCCTCCTCCTTCTCTATCCTCGAGGACTGTAGCTTCCTCCAAATACACAGAGAAAAGAGACATGACAAGTAAATAACAAACATTGATTTTTATGTACAATTTTGTGTGTGTGTGTGTGTGTGTGTGTGTTTGATGTGTCACCACTTCCAAATCAATGATGCAGCATAAGGTTGTAGCCAGCTGATGAAGCATTTCTGCCTTCAGGCAGCTATAGTAAATGCATCCCTGATGTTTCTGTTCTGATTTTTCGTGGCTTTAGTTTGTGTGTGTGTGTGTGTGTGTGTGTGCGCGCGTGCTTTTATCCTGCAGCTATAAACTCACCCACGCACTTATGCCCCGCCAGACAGAACGTTATATATGCCGTGTATGTAATGCCAGACATGGATTTCCATACGTAACTCTGTCCAGAAGGAACCCACTGATAATACGTGTGTTAATGTGGCAACAGACGACTCTCCTAATATAGCAGCTGATGGTCATCTAATCACAGTGGAGGCTTAGAGACTTGTTGAAAATGTCCTGATGGGCTGATTAATAACATTTCATAATGTCTGAAGCCGCCTTTCAGCTTCATGAGTCCGAGCTATTTCTTGTTTATCAAAATGAATCACATAAGGTGTTAGTGGACAAATTGTGCATTTGCCATTCCCTTTCAATCTCCTTAGTTATATTGTGTATATTATTGTCTGAAATGTATCGATAGTACAACAATGAATTGCTGCTTCTGCAACACAAAATCAGCTGTTTCTTGAAGCTTTGACTGATTTAATTCAAATTATTTTAACGTATGAATGTATCTTGTTATATACACATACATTGCTTTAATACAGCAAAATAAGTTGTTAATATTATTATATTTTATTACAACAGAACATTATCTGTTATCCTGACATGATTATTTGACAAAATGTCATTATGACAGGGCGTATTTCTTGTTATAAGAGCAGATTTGAGTTTCTCACCGCGTTAGCGGAGTGTGTCCATATTGATGAGGATAAAAACAATTAATGAGCACCATCAACATGATGGAAAGCTGCTAATATGATATTACTGCATGTTTTGGCAAGCAAAAGTGTGACACCAGTTTGTGAAGGAAGGGTTTAGGTACAAATGTGGTTTTGTGACTGACTACATGGGTCTGAATGGTGGCACAGACTTTCAGAACTTCTAATTCTATATCTATCTTAATACTCATCATGACCAACTGTTGTCTCCCTCCTACAGTGGCCTGGTTCTCCTTTGACCCCTCCACGGCTCATCGGGACATAGTTCTGACCAATGAAAACCAGACAGTCACCTGCAGCAGCTACGACGACCGCGTGGTGCTGGGAACTGCTGCTTTCTCCAAAGTAAGATCACACGTGTTGTCTGTTTTATGGATTTTTATACGTAGATTCGATTTCTTTCTCATATGAGTGAGCGGGTGACCAAAATCAGTTTTCACATCACAAAATCAGTTTTCACATCACATTTGTTAACTTCCACGTGAATCTCAGGGCATCCACTACTGGGAGATCCGCATCGACCGCTACGACAACCACCCTGACCCTGCCTTTGGCGTGGCGAGGATCAACACCATGAAAGACATGATGCTGGGCAAAGATGACAAGGCGTGGGCCATGTATGTGGACAACAACCGCTCCTGGTTCATGCACAACAACTCCCACACCAACAGGTAGGTGTCTACTATATTGGTCTATATACAGTATGTGTTTTTAACGCCGTTGGTATTATTTCGATGGGAGTCACCAATAGCTGATATCCTATGTCAACGATAGATCATCAATACAAATACGAAGCCCAGCAAAGACAGTTCAACGAATTCAAAGTAAAACAAAGCCACCTCACGGCCATCACTAAATAACTGACTGATTGATTGAGATGCAACGAACCAAACCTTTTTGTAACTTTTCTTCAAATATTAAATAAATATAGTCTGCACTTTAAGTGTGAACACTAGCTGAGGTTTTTTTCCATGACCTGACAACTTAAAAGTTGTATTAGCTAACATTAAAAAAACATGTATTATTATTATTGAATAACCAATTAATTAGTTAGTTACAGCTTTGAACTTGTATGCCTTATTAGAAAATGTATTCATCTTTATTCATAAACAACACTTGTATGTCAATGAGAACAGCAGGAGGCTGTACTCTCTTTTTCTATTCATCATTATGAGTTCTGCAGTAAATCTCACACAACAAAGCACTAAACACACACACACACACACACACACACACACACACACACCCACACACACACACACACACACACACACACACACACACACACACACAC
>NW_022280055.1:3432254-3449944 GCF_004355925.1 Anarrhichthys ocellatus | reverse complement strand
ACACACACACACACACACACACACACACACACACACACACACACACAGGATAATGATACATACCCAGGATAACAGAGGGACCCCCGGGGCTCATACAATACTGACTAAACAGACCAGAGAGCAGCAGAAGAAGAATGCAGCCTGCAGGAGACATCTCTCTGAACCATCTCTCTCAGTGTCACAGTGTATCAAACCCTCAGTAAACATTTATTTACAACAAAAGATGTCTATTCTTCTCAAGAAAAAAGTTGACTCTCCACAGCATCCAACAATGCGAAACCTCTGAGTTTATTCGTCTCATATCTCGATCCATCCAGACGATGGATTTATTCACTGTGCCATCTACTTTCATGTCATTCATCATCTCATGTTTGTGTCTCATGCTTAACCACATATTGATTCCTTTGTGTCTCTCTCAGCCCAGTCCAGAGGCAGCCATCATGTGTTTGAAACATGGCTACCTGCGTGCTTACATGTACAGAGGTGGTTTTACACCTTACAGCTTCTATGCAAAAACACAATTTCAATCACAGTCGTATCTAATTTTCAGGATAAAACAAACATTTGCAGTTTTCTTTAAGTGTCCATCTTTGGTCACCTTACCACACAGATTAGAGTTAGATCACAGTAGGTAGTGTGATTCCTGAGCTGTTGTTAAAACAAAGCTCAAGACCTTGTGGACACAAAAGATGAAAATGATAAATCGCTGAATATCAGGTTTTTAGTGCGTTACTTTCTCTTTCAAGCACATGGCACTTTATTGGCATATTTAGAATAGAACTGGAATATTATTATGATATAGAGTGGAGTTTGGTCCACTTGTGAATGCAAGCTCAAGTTTCATCTTCTTTTTAACGAGCTGTAGGGAAAGAATGACAAAAAGACAGATGAGAAGGGAGAGGGGTTTCTTAAATATTTACATAAAGTCAGTCAGATGTCAGTCTCCCTGTTTCAATGTTTTTTTCAGACCCACATCCTACACACACAAATTAAGCTGTTTTATCTATTTGATGTTTTGTTTGTGTGTGTGTGTGTGTGTGTGTGTGTGTGTGTGTTTAGGGCGGAGGGAGGAATCGCCAAAGGCTCGACTGTTGGCGTCCTGCTGGATTTGACCAAACGCACACTGACTTTTTACATCAACAAGGAGCAGCATGGACCGACCTCATTCGAGAACCTGGACGGGGTCTTTGTACCCGCTGTCAGCCTCAACCGAAACGTGCAGGTCAGTGTGTGTGTGTGTGTGTGTGTGTGTGTGTGTGGGGGTGTGTTTTACCTGTCTTGTGGGGAACAACGTGACGGTCTCCTTCTTTAGAAGGACACAATGGGGACAATTGCATGTCCCCATAGTGTAAATCATTACATTTTATGGTGAAGACTTGGTTTAAGGTTAGGGTAAGGGTTAGGATTAGTTGGTTATGATGTGTTCTTTTGAGTATATGTACAGCGTGTGTACGTCTTCAGACAGTGGTTGCATGAATGAGCAAAATGAGGGATATATTCAACTGGGAAAGACTTTTTGTTGATACCAGAGCTGCTAAGACTGGTCATAGTCGTGTCAAAGTGCACTGAAGTAAGTGTTGCATTCTCTTGTACGTTTTGTAACTTTTAGTCGTGGTTGGTGTCACGCTCTTGGATTTGCAATACTGCTTTTTATTCGTTTTATATCACTGTAAACTGAATACACTCAATGAACAAGCAATTTGAGAACATCACTCTGCTCTTTTATAGATTTAAGAATGGTTTCATTTGAATTGATAATAAAAATAACCAAACATCAGACTGGTATATGTTCTGCTGTTGCAGCATTTAATGTCCCCTGATTTCCAAAATACTAAAGAAGTGATCCTTGTTGCAGTCTGTTATCCTTATATCAAGAACCTGAAGCACTTAAATATAGCATCCAGTTGTATTTCTGACAAGTGGGAGTTTAGGAGGACCACTTAAAGGCAACAAATCACTTATTTATCTTTTTCAAACTCATGTTACATAAGTTTGAAGCTCCTTTAAATATTAACGACCCGAGAAATGTCAGCTGTCTGCTGATTTCTACCAAAACAACAGCAGATATTTGGTAGACCTCAGCATTAATACATAGGCATTGTTATAGCTGCAGCTTAAATCATCTTAATCCTTATATTTGCAAAATGTACATGTTTGAAATGACAAGCAAAGACAGGAATTCAAGAGGAACAACAATCAGATCCCTCTTCCAGTACAGACATGAAATAGCCGCATGTAGAAAGCAGTCAGACGTAGCAGTTTTACACATACACACACACACACACACACACACACACACACTTACAGAATGTGAATACAGTCTGTGCATCATTTTTGCAAGCAGAGAGTCAAAGTGTATGGAGAAAGGAATCCGTAGATGGAAGACGTTAACAAGACTTTATTTCCTAAATCCATCCCATCACTATTCCTCAAACTCCAAGCAGTCGTCAGATATGTTCCTCAAATTCAAGTGTTCATTGACTGATCTCCTCACAGTCTCGATCACAGATGATCTGCTCTGTTGTTCCTTTCAGGCGACCTTACTGACGGGCCTGGAGTTGCCAAAGAACACCAAACAGTAGTAGGTCTTCCCTCCGAGCGTGCCCTGGATACAAACCAACAATGTCATATGCAGTTCACTCCCATGTGGACCTTTTCCAGTCACAGATGGGATTTACCCATCTCCCATTCTTCTCAAGGTGCCCTTTGTCTTGGATACACTTCAATGTGAGACACCGCTCCATAATTTGGGACGAATGAATAAAATCTGGGTTATGAATACAATGATAGAAGCTTGTGGACATCACTACAGAGATGACTGGATTGCCATACTTTTTTTACATCCCAGTTTTTGCATCCTGAAATTTCTCCTCAAGTCCTGAGACTAAACTAATCGACTCTCTCACTTTGACAGAATCAATGGTGAAGATTCCCACACTGCGCAGTGAAACAATATCGTCCTTTTAAATTTCTCTTTTTGAGAATTTCTAAGCTTTATGATTAAATGTAAGATGTACCATCAGAAAATAGCATCACAATCAGTTTAAAAAAAAGTCCAGGACAACAAGGTGCTTCCAGTAAGCGAGGGAGAAACGATTCAGCAGCGCTTATTGTTGCTCCGCTTCTCTCTCGGGGGGTCTTTACGGCTCACAAGGTAAAACTAGACGAAGAGGGTCTTTTATAGGAGTTGTAGTGGCACCGCGGGATGTTTCCCTCATGGAATATTTAAAAGCTACACTTTTTTTCTCAGTTGTGGCTCCAACAGCACTGCCTTTTCTGTTTTCCCCTTCTTGTCTTTGGCATTCAAAAAGGCATAAAGATTGTTTGGTGCTGTTTTCAAAGAGGTTTACACGCTGAGATCAAAAGCTGGGAGGCATTGGGCTCGATTCCATTTCATTTTTCAGTAATGTGACAGATCTGCCAAGCATGGGAGTGGCCAGTCTGCAGGGGAAATGTTTCATCTTGCAACCTCAAAGTGGTAAATTCATTTCAGTGGTGTCTCCATGCGGATTGGTTGTGTAATTTTGAAGTGGCATGTCATTGTCTTTTCAAGAAGGGAGGAATTGAGTTTCTGGTGGAGTGTTATTGACCACTCACAGTGTCTATCTGCCTCAAGTGGTAGAATAAAAGAGAGAGACTCACCAGAGAGACTCACCAGAGACCAGATAAGGAGAGCAGCAAACTCTCATGCACCATTTTGCCACCTAAAGAGATTAAAGGAATAGTTTCTTTAATATTGGAAGTACACTTGTTTTATGATATTATATATTTAGAGGTGCTGGCTGGCAGATTTTGTTTCCTTCGGTCAGAGCACTCCACTCTTTATGCTAAGCTAAGCTAAGCTAAGTGGCGACTGGATGTAGTTTGATATTTATGCTTGAGACATGAGGGCGGTGTTGTTCTTCTTATCTAATAAGTGTTTAACAAAATATTGAACTATTGACACAGACACTGATACTGACATATTTGGCTTTTTTTAACATTAAGATCTCCACTGGAATTTAAGATTAAGATCTGTGAATGAAATTTGACTGAGCAGCATAAGCTTCTAAGGAAGAAACCACGAGCATGTCAGTGAGGTTAGAGGTTAAAATATGTCTGCAGCATTTAATACAATTTTGGGGATTGTGTTAATTTGGTTAACTACAAAATCGTGTACCAACTGGTCTGTTAAATTAATCAAAGTGCAGGAACGAGGTTGATTAATTGCCTACAGGAGCATTTCCTGCCTTGACGTTTCCCCTGCAGCCTCTCCCAGGCTCTGTATTCACTCTGACTCACGAGGACGTGATTTCACCTCGAGGAATAAATGTCCGAAATCGCTGACATTAAATGGAGCTGAGCCAAACCTCACAAGACCAACAGCTACTATGATATATCAAAATTAGAGTGAGAAAAGTGTGGTTGTCGCATTGGTAATTTCTATTCTGTGCTCATCTCCCAGTCTCTCTGTAGAATCTCTGTCAGGCCCCTTTAATATATCGCGCTGAAGATGGTCTCGAAAAGTCACATCAGGTGAAGCTGCGCTTGCTGCTGCATTTCTCATCAGGGATTGGATTCGGCAGCGGCTTTAAAATCCAACCAAACCACTGTGACTCCGGATATAAGATGTTGTTTCAACATACAGTACCCATGTGTATATTTCATGACTAATGCAGCAGAGGATGGAGAAGTTTGCTCATTTATTTCATCTTTATCTGAAATATTTCTATTCCCTATAATGTCGTGTGAGAGAGAAGTTATTAGACACACCTGCCATACAAAGATTGGGCTTTACGTGTGAATGGAAAACAACAAACAACTGTAAATATGTGAGTTATGACTATAATGTGAGATATTAAGCATGGATTAAGCGTCAAACAAGTTTACAAAATATCTGAAGCTGTATTGTAAATAGTGTGCTGTGTCTTTGCAATGAGTGACGTTAAAGCCAACTGCTTCGACAGGTTGCCCTCTGCTGGTGGATGGTGGCAACAACAGGATGAATTAACTGTTGTTTCATAATACCCGACTGTGATTCCATACCTTTAATCGCTGACTTTTTAAACAAAATGTCAGCGATCATTTTGCTCTTACTATCTTACGATCTTACTTGTATCGTCAACTATCTCATACATCTAATCAGGGACATAGAATAGCAGTCATTTATATTTTCACTTTTTTAATGTAAGTTTACAAATTATTACGATTGCAGGCAGCAATTACCCAATTTATTTTAAATTCTCAGTTCAACACAACCTTTAAATATGCCAGGTGACTGAATACTATATATACTATACATTAAAGAAGGCCTTTCTGACTGGAGTTAATTGGGTCTATTTTCTATACAACAGAAAGAAACATGGCAACATTTGTTGGCTCCTATCTTTTTTTTGCAGAATGTATTTAACTATAGAGCATTAGAGTAGGATTATAAGGTAATACATTTGAATTTTGGTTCATTTTATGTCCTTTAAAGAATATGTAAGAATAATGGTTGAGCCTTTTTGGGAGATGGGGATGGGATTATGTATTTATATATGAATCAAAGCTGTTTGCGCCTGATGCTGCATTCAAATGACGTGGGAAAGATTTTTTTACATCTATATTTTTTATAACAACAGTTGATCAAATGTGTAATGTGAATCACTCGTAATGATGGACCCATAGAACTATTCCTCTGCAGTTTATGGAGCATTTTAGCCTCTTAGTTTTCTTTAACTTCACTGTTTTGATTATCTGTACACAGACAGACAGGCACAGTTAGCGACTCGCGGGTGAAGCATTTAGCAGCTAAAGAGTCAGATAGTTCCCGAAGGAGTTGGTAGAGACCAAAATTAGAGCTAAAAGAGAGATATTTTCACTTCATTTGTCTGTTGGCCAAAAACACAGCTCCAGATGAATGATAATGTTGCTAAATGTCTGCTGGGTGTGTAAATAAACAACTGTTTGCTAATAAGTTCACCACATCGATTTAAAAGGTGACGTTAGTGTTATCACACCTTTGTTTATGATGCCCCCCAGTGGTCAAAAGAAGTTTTAATAAAGCATTTCATTGCTAACAATAAATCCAGACAATAAAAGCCATCTGAAAATAGTTTTATTAGAATTTCAATTGCCATTGTGTGTATGGTCTACCAGCTGAAACCAGGCCTACGTTTACCATCTTTCCCACATGACATGAATGCACCATCAGTGTCAAAGTCAGGACTTGAACCAGTTTCTCCCGACCCAGAAAGCAAACATCACCCAAAGGAGAGTTTATCCTGACGTGCCCCAGACTGCCAGCTTTTCACCTAAGGTCTATATTTGCAGCACGTGAGGTTGCTCAGCTCTGACCGCCCTCCCACCTTCCACACCAGGGCGAGCAACCTGCCCCCCCGAGATTGACTTTGCCGTAACCAGGAATAGATTATAGGCCCACAGGCAAAGTGAGACATCTCTCACACAACCAGAGGGGATGCTTTTCCTTCAGCTGAGAGTCTGGATGATTTGGGGTTACATGTCTGCAGGCTGTGTTGATGTCAAAACGGTGCAGAGGAAATCATGACCGGAGGGAATCGAAGCTAAAAGGTGTTAGGTGGAGGTTCAAAGAGTCCGACAGTGTATCAGGTAAAATGAGTTTACGCCTTTTCTTTTCCGCATACAGTTATTTCTTAAATTCATATCAAAACAATACCTTTTGTGGCAAAATTCACATATTTTAAAAGAGTCACATTGTAGTCACTCCTGTCTAGATATGCTATTGTAAGAGTGCTTGTATGGCATGTCCCTTTACCCCAACACTTACCCACCCATGAATGTGAGATTTAAATTTAACTTCAAGATACGGTGCTGGGGAAAAGAGCATGTCACTGCTGTAAGCTGTTTAACTTAAAGAACTGCAGATTTATGTACTCTATAAAGTGTGTAAATATATTTAATTGCATATTTATTTTCTTTTGTATATTGCCCTCTTCAAGTTGAATGGCTCCTGGTTATATATATATATATTGTCTATGGTTTATTGCCAAGAGTTGAAGGTTTAAAAAAAAAAAAAAGAAGGTAAAATCTAAACATAACACAGCTTTGCTTACAGCTTAAAACAATGTGCTGCAGATGAGCTTCATATTTCTTTGTGCTGTTTCTTCTTCTTTAAAATGTATAAATAACACAAAAGCTGCTTCAAAAAAAAGAAACGGTGTGAGATTTTGTGACCTCACCCAGCCGCACACTGCCAGATTACACCTCTTGTTTCGCCATTGCCGCTCAGAATCCATCAGCTTTTAATGTTTTCTCTTTAACAAAATTAAATCTGTAATGTTTTCACCTCGAACGCAGCGTCTGGAGGCTGTGAAGAAGTCGTTTACATATATGAAGGGTTTATAAAAGGGAGACAAACTACTCTCTTATGTCTGTATGTATGTTTCTACATGAAAACATCTGCCAGGAGTAACTTGTGTGTACATTGCTTTTTCTTTTTTTTAAAGATAATTACCCCCATCTGTACTGTTATGATCCCCTCCCTTCCTGCCAATGTAAATGTTTTGTACTACATGGTTTGTATATGATAAATGCATTGTAACTGCATTATTTAAAAACCTTTACCGTGTAAAACACAAGAAACGCAAATGTCTTCTTTTGTTTTTTTGGGTCATTTATAAAAAGAAAATAAATTAACTGTGATGGAATATGATTTGACCAAGGTCTCCGGTGTCGTGCATTTACGTCCCGCCATCGTGCCCCATTCAGGGTCCATTTTGAGGATCGGTAAATTGGATTCCTGTCTCTGCAGTCTGTCTCCAGTAACACCGTCCTCTGGAAATCAGCCTCACAGCTCACGTTGTATTCGTCTCTCGTGCTCTTCCTCATAACACTGCAAACAGTCCTGCAGTAAGATGAGTCACTGACGGCGTTTGGAAGCCAGTTCTTTCTCTGGTCTGCTGATGTTTTTCCATCCTGGAGGCTCACCTGCAAACACAAACACGCATATTTCAACCATGAAACATTAACCCTCAACTCTGAAGTCAGGACCAGTAGGTGTCCAAACTTTGGGGCACTATATCTCCTAATTCCTTTTAGATCATTAGCTATAGGTACAAAAACACACTCACCTATTTGCGTCTCTTGTTGCCTTTGATTTTCTGGATCTCCTTGGGGCTGAGGATCAGCATGCCATTCTTGAAGTGGCCCACCTGACCTGTGGGGGCCGAGCCGGAACCAGAAGTAGAGGACACCTTCTTCTTCTTGGCCCTGGTGGAGATAGCAGCACAGTCAAACACAGGTTTCAACCACTCAGATGCGACAAGCCTGTACAACTATCTGTCCATTCTGTTATGCTAAATCAAAAACACTAGTGCTGTGTTTTACATCCATGAATTATGATAGACACTATCAGATAGAACTATAGAATACAGATGCAAGGACACTTAAAATGTTTGCTGATGTTGGTTTGAGCGCGTCTCTTCCAAATTAAACGTTTACCCACCTTTGATTACTCGGCTTCTTCTTTTTCTTCAGGTCCTACGAAGCAACAATACAGGATATAATAAGAACAGGTGGAGTATACTGTATATATATTTTAATACCACTATTGTGTTTATTTTAATACATTAAAAAATGTGTTAATGATTTAATGGAAATGCGTCTCTATTGTAATTGATTGTAGGTGCAGCTCTTACCGGCTGAACCTCCTTTGCTTTCTGCTTCTTCTCTTTGATCTGCTGCTGCATCATCTTGTAGTTGACGTAGTCCTTCTTGGGAGGCTGATTAGGAGACAATAATGAACTTGTGAATTGGTCAATTTGCTACTAACAGGGCTGTGGTGCTAATTAAATAGGTACAGGACTTTAAAAAAAAGCTGTTTTCCTTACTCGGGCCCCCAGCATGACGGCTCTGTCCTGTTCAAAAACACGCTGCTGCTCCTTCTTATAGCCTGTGATTCCAAACCGATGGACCTCAAGACGAGTCTGATGGCAACAAATACAGCATAAAGCCAAACATGTCACAGCGATACAGTGGGCTAAGCAACAATTCCCACACAGCGGGGCAGCTACTAAATGAGAAGAACCAATTCACACAATGCAAGACTGATAGTTTAAACATCTTCGAAAAGAAAACAACACATACAGTACATTTTGATAAAACTGTCACCTTTTCCAAGTTGAGCTCTTCTAGCTGGCCGCTTTCCTCCTCCTCTGTCATCTTCTGAGGGGCCTTGAAGTGAGGACGGCACATAACCAAAGGCGACAAAGACAAGGGGAGAGAGAAAGTGAAGAGAATGGATGGTGACAAGAAGAACACAAACAGAGACGGTTGACTAAAGGTCACACAGCAGCATGGAAGGGGTTAGGTTTAAAATGTCAGAGATGTAAAGCGTTCTGCATTTGCACAAATAGACTACTTGATGTAAAATTTGGTTTGAATAAAACAATGTAATGGTTCTTAAACACTATTATGGGTGCACATTTTCCAATATGCTACTCTTAGATCTTTAGCACTGGTGGGGCAACACAATGCACAGTTAAAGCACCTGAGAACAGGTCATCCTGTAACATGAATAAAAAGGATTTGGCCTTCAGGTCATTAGTCTAAGTTGAACCTTCATACATATCTTGTATGAAGGATGTACACGGTGAGCTAAAGCAGTATAGACTTACAGGCATTTTGTCGGGTGCTGTAGTCTGCTTGGTTTTCTGTTTCTTTCTGGGGTCCTGAAATATTACAACCTTCACCTGGCTCACCTGCTGGATGGTTGGACCTGAACGAGACAAGGAGGCGTGAATGAAATGAATGGTGCGAGATGAGGAGGCCAGAGGAGGGGAGAGTTTGAAAACATAGTATATTGACAGCTGATAGATATATCTATCACATGTGCGTGGAGTTGTTACTCAGCTTGTTGCTATGCTGCCCACCTGTTTGCTCAGTCTTTGGTTGTTGCTGCTGGTGTTCGGCTCCAACATGATCTACTCGCTTGTCTTCAGAGTCACTGCAGATATCCTCGGCTGCAGGGAACACCTCTTCTTCCTCTTCCTCATATCTTTTTCTCTTTTTCTTCTTCTGAGACTTGAGCTTCTTTTTGGATGCTGGTCCATCATCTGAAACGTCAGTCAACAACAAAATCTCATTCAAGTCCCTGCAACGTTTTGGTAAACATGATCAACTTGTATGTGCTCCGAACACATCATTTCCTTAATACACAAGAAAACAGCTGAATATAATATCAGCATTTGTCTCTGTAATTACACATTAATACAATCTAAGCAACGCAACATGACGACTTTGCCATAAATCCTACCTTTACAAAGATCACAATGTTATAATGTTGATAACTTTTTCAACCATATGTTTATTATTGAGGTTGTAATATTGGATTGCATTAGACGCTGGAATCACTGGACAATCACCTTTACGACTTGAATTATAACAACTCACTTTGATTGAATTTGTTTGTGCTGTAATCGGCGACAACAAATGCCTTATTTTTAGTTTCAACAGTTAACGTTATATAATGTCTGCAGACCCACTGCAAACCAAATAAGCTAGCTAGCTAGAATGAACAGACAGCACCAGCATTTTAAGGTATGCTAGGTTTACTAGCATACCTTAAAATGGTAGCTATCAGCACTTACCAAACTCGTAAAGTTTATCCAAAACGTGCTCGAGAGACAGACAATCTCCGTCTTCCTTTCCGTTCATATGAAGCTAATGGTAGAAACAGGATAAAAGCAAAAATAGTTCTTAATTCTCGGGACTCAACGACAACAGCCGTTTCACAACATGGAATGTCAACACGTGTGACGATGGTTGATCCTGCACGGCTACCGTAGTTGCGGAAATGCCCCTGACTTGTCAGTTAGTACGCCGATGAGAAGTTCTCCGGTTAACAACTTAACGTATTTACATATCAAGAGGCAAGAACCGCACAGACATCCCTGAACGTATAAGTTCAGTGGTCGCAGTGTGTATGAGTTTGTAAATTGTGACAAAGAATGGCTTCCGGTGCTATTTATTCGGTATGTATGCTTCGCTGTTATTGGCAATGGCTAAGCTAACTTGGCAAGCTCTTTGCTGTATCTCAGTGCACACTATTTCACATTACACTCAAACGGATTAAATCTGATTTCATACTTATGTACCAAAACAGCGAACAGTAAAAAGGTGTTTAATTTGGCAATTTTGTGTTTTGCTTTGCGACATTTTTCACTGATACAACCACTGTTAAGCAATCGTCCCTTTACATTTATTTAATGCATGCAGCCTGCACGACAGTTTCTTTTAATACAACTAAAAATAGGTAAAGGCAACTCTATTTGCAGAGCACCTTTTATTCCACGTGAATTCAATTGACTTTACATTAAACTGCAGTAAAGTGTTGTAAAACAAAACAAGATTGTACTTTGCTAACAAGTAACCTCAATCTACTTTACAGTAAAATGCAGTTTCACCATAGGTATTTTAATAATCAAACTACTAGTTGACATACAAAATGTAACAAATGAAGTATTGTTATGGATTAAACTGATAAAATACAGTTAGCTCCACCTACAAGGTACAATTATTACATTATAATACTATTGATGAAATGCAGGACTTTGAAAGCAGTATGTTTACACTGTGTTACTGCTACTTTACGTTCTTTGTGATCCTATCTAAATAAGGCTCATGCTTTTGATATAAGTGGTCAGAGACTGGTGCCCTAAAGTGTGCACTGTGTCAATATCTGGTCAACTAATCAGGTGTTTTTATATTCAAATTGAAGTGTCACAGAGAGGTGAAATCCAGGACTTTACTCTAAAAATGCAGAACAAGCATTTCTATTACTTGTTTACAGTTTGGTGCTGTGAATTTGTCAACAATATGTTAAAACATTTTATGGTTTCAGTAATGCACAACTAAGAAATATGTATATATGTTATGATTCTTGTTTTTAATAGCATATAGACCCTATGCTAAAGAAGAGAGATGACTTTGAGGACATTTTGGAAGAGAGGAGGAACTCCAGCGACTTGAGATACGCCCTCAGGTGTTACACGCCGCTCTTCTATAAAGGCATGGCACCCTGTAAACCCAGCATGCTGAAGAGCATGGTGCTTCAGTCTGATCAACTGCACTATGTCATCAATCAGGTGAGGGTGACGTGGTCCGACAGTAGGTTGATATTCTGGTAATGCCTGATGGACGAGGCCTCAAGATTGCACTCAAAAGGTGGCTGGTTAGTTAAGAGAAGTGCCTTTTCTTCTTTAGTTTCTAGTCTTTATTGTACATTTACATCTACATACAGTAGACAAGAATTAATAAACTTTGTTCTTCTCTTTATAGAGATGACATTTATTTATTTATTTATCAGCTTATAGAGAAAAAAATTCAGATAGTTGTATTAATGGTAGGTTTAAGTAATAAACCATATTTCAAATTAGTACAGACATGTGCATTTTCACAACTAATTAACAGAAAGTAGATTCTAATTTATAACAAAAATGGCTATTAGCTATAAGATACTAAAAAGTATCATTTTCAAGGCTATTGCAGATACACAGCATATACCAGTTTATTCATTTCCCCATTTCTACCGTAACAAATATATATTATTTTATTGTATATGTTTTATTTCATCCCTGTATTTTAAATTCTGCACTCACTTAATTTTCTTTTTATATTTAATGAGCATTGTTGGAGGGAGCCTGAGATCGAAAATTTGTATTGCCAACAACTGTTTCTCTGTATTTGCATATGACCGTAAAGAACTTGTAGAAAGAGCACCATGTTCTGGTATTCAGATGTCAAATATTCCCATTTTTATTATTTCTTGTATTAAGCGGTCTTATTGTTTTAATTGACCATTTTATTTTGAATGGTCAAGGTTACCAAAGAGACGGGCAGGGAGACCGGTGACGTCCGGGACGAGGCGTCAGCCATCTTGGAGGAGATGGCTCACTCTCTGCAGCTCAGCACCGTTCGCTTCTTTGCCTTCACACTCAGCAAGGTCTTCAAATCCTTGTTCAGGAGCATCTGTGTCAACGAAGAGGGCATCCAGAGGGTGAGAATACACATGTGACACTAAGAACAGAGTGTAAGTGAAAAGATGACACAAACACATACACACCTCATCTCTTCTTTGCTTCGTCTTTAGCTCCAGCAGGCCATCCGGGAGCACCCGGTAGTCCTGTTACCCAGTCACCGCAGTTACATGGACTTCCTGCTGATGTCGTACCTCCTGTACACCTACGACCTGACTCTGCCTGTCATTGCTGCCGGCATGGGTAAGCATGGAAACGAGCAAGATACACCGAGTTACAAGCACATCATGTGCAGTGTGTTTTTACTCTGTTTGAGAAAAGTGTTGGTTCTTTATTATAGCATTTTTTTTAATCTATATCTACTAGAGTTGGTGTCAACTGAAGCATATTTAGTATTAGTATATTTAGTATTTACAAAGTTTAATTCAACCAAATTATGGGCAGAATAATAGTAACTTAATATGATGCAGTCCAACACCATCACGATTTGCACACACACCAACAGTTTGTTTCTCCCTGCAGACTTCATGGGGATGAAATTTGTTGGCGAGATGCTCCGGATGTCTGGAGCTTTCTTCATTCGGAGGTCATTTGGTGGAGACAAGCTGTACTGGGCTGTCTTCTCAGAGTATGTCAAGACCATGCTCAAGGTGTGGAGAACTTTCTTTAATCCTAAATCTTTTTTTTTTTTTTTTTTTTTCTTTAAGAAGTGACCTTTTTTGTCCTACGGTCGTGGAGTTGTGTCATTTTTGTGTGAGGCCATTTTCACGGTACTACAAAGCTCTTTTCTTCAATTAGTTCACAATGACGGCAACATTTTATCATATTGATTTTTGATGATTTATGTTTTATTTTTAGAATGGATTTGCACCAGTGGAATTTTTCCTAGAGGGCACCAGAAGCCGGACGTCCAAGTCTTTGACTCCAAAGTTGGGTAAGGTAAAAGCAACCGTAAACTCTCCGAGCTTTACATGGGAAAAATAAAACACCTGTCAGACATCTGCAGTTGGATGTTTTATGAGACCCATGTTAGATAATGTGTTGTAGTTTTTCCTGCCAGCACATTTTCACGTTAAAACATATTTTTAGCAAATTCAAAATATCACAGAATATTATATATACATGTTTTGACATGGTTCTGCAAATATTTCCAATTTTCTGTGGTGCAACTGATTAGACGCATATCTTTCTGTCCTCTCCCAGGTCTGTTGAATATAGTCATGGATCCGTTCCTTAAAGGCCAGGTGTTTGACGTTAACGTGGTCCCAGTCAGCATCAGCTATGAGAGGATCTTAGAGGAGACGCTATATGCCAGAGAGCTGCTGGGTATTCCCAAACCCAAGGAGTCCACTTCAGTGAGTCATTTAAACGTCTGTGGCCAATTACACAAAACACCTTAAGTTAAGATACGCTTAGCGACAAGCACGTCATTTTATACTTTATTTGACTGGCAGTCAATTCATGGTTTGTCTGACCATCTACAGTTGGATCACTCTAGTTTTCGCAGCTGCGCTCTTCCAGCTCCTTTGCAATTAATACTGGATCTTTCCAGTCAGTAATAGGTAAGGTATTTCATGTCAACAGTGTGTGACGCGCCGTCCATCGAGTTTCAAACGCCCTTACCCGTCGGCTGAACACTCGTGAGGTTCCCGTAAAATCAAGAGGATGAGAGAGCGCGGCACACTTGCTGACTTCCCCAAAAGTGTGCAGGGAGATGGATTGGACCCACTTCAGGCTTCAAGATCCCGTACAATATGAAGACCAATTTGTTAACAGAAAAAACTAAAACAACGGTCAGACAATATCCAGTTTCCTTAACTGAGGGATTATTTTAATTAAGGGATTCTGTGCTACACCCTCAAGTAAGTCCCTCAGCTAAGAATAAAATAAGCCTCATACTTGAGGAGAAAACTTGAGGTGTTTTGTGCAACCAGCCCATGACTTGTTGATGAAAGATAAATGGAAAATGGAAACACAATTACTAATTATTGTTATGCAAAACCTGTATAAGTCATATTTTGCAGCCTGTACACTTGTGCTGAGATGTGGCTCTCTGCACATCACTTCATCTGCTTTTCTTGTACATCTTTCCTTTTGTAGGGTCTGTTCAAAGCCAGAAAGGTCCTCAGTGAAGACTACGGCAGCATCCATGTGTACTTTGGCCAACCTGTGTCTGTTAGAAGTTTAGCCGAGGGCAGAGTTGACCGCTGCCAGTTCAACCTAGTACCCAGGTGTGATATCTCAACATTACGTTATGTGTGTCATTTAAAGAACAATAAGGCATCTTATGTTAGTATTGTGCCTGCCTTAATGTTAATACAAAATCTCTACATTCAAATTTATATTTCCATTTTCGAAAACTGTCAGTAAACACCGCAAGCCTGCTCTCTATTCTAGTAGGGGTGCATATCTAAACGAATGTGTTAGCGATCAGAACTTTAGCTTTACTTTTTTCATGGGACTAAAAACCTGGATTAACTGTAATATTTCCATTCAAGACACATCCCTAGCAGGGCCGGTGAGGACATCCACAGCTTTGTGAATGACTCGGCCTACAAGCTGGTGCGGGCCCAGGAGGAGAACATGGTCCTGAAGCCGTGGGTCCTTCTGGCCTCCCTGCTGCTCCAGAACCAGGCGGCGGGGCAGAAACAGGGGATAGCACTGGACGAGCTGACTGCACAGGCCGTGTGGCTCAGAGACCTCTCCCGGCAGTACGGAGCCTTCCTCCACTGGCCTGGTACACACTGAGCCCGCGACTTAAGTGTTCACAATCCTACTACTGTCTCTCTGTGTGCTGAAGTGGGTTATTTTTCTCTCCTTTAGACCAAATTAGTCCGTCAGAAGTAGTTTCCTCCAGTCTTTCCCTGCATCGAGGTCTAGTGAGGGTCTTTGAGGGAAAAGTCCAGCTGGCAGTGGAACAAGGTTTGTGTTCGTTGCTTTGATTTCTGTTTTTCATTCATGTGTGTCATTTTTATTTCATGTAACTTCAGGGTAAATCTACAAGATGAGGTTACAGATCATCAATAATAATAACAATAATAAAACATTCCACATTATTTGTATATCACCATAATCACCATATAAACAGTTAATAAATGGTTTACAACACACTATGATGTAGTTGTAAGCAGATGTATATAAGTGTACATTAATATATAAGTAAATGATCACAACTGTGTTTTACTAAGTTGTCATTTATTAAATGTTTATATACTGCTTATTAATACTAAATAAGTTAAAATTAAGCGTTCCCAATGCATGAAAACAGTTGTGGCATTTTCTGACTTTGAACTTTGTACTGAAGAAGGAGCACCGGTGGGGCCAGGGGAGCCTCACAGCACCATCACTCCGGAAGAGAAGCTCTTGAGCCAGGCGGTCATCGTCCTCTCCTGCGCCTCCTACAGGAACCAGGCGCTGCACGTCTTTCTCCGGCCGGCTCTGCTGGCCTCAGCCATCCACGCTGCTTCCTCCAACCATAAACGTAAGACTGACACACACACACACGCGGTTTGCCTGTTTAGAAACGCTGCAAACTACACATTTAGTTGTTTTATTTATATAGTTTCACTCTAGACATTCCACAACATAAAGTAGACTTTTGTGCCTTTTTTTCCATACATAAACTTTTTTTTTTTAACACTATCATACATATCATATGGGCTGGTTCCCCTGCATGTCAATTTACGATGTGTTTTGCAGAGGAGGTCTTCAACGGTTTCAGCTTCCTAAGAAGCATGTTTTCCAATGAGTTCATCCTCTGTCCTGGAGCTACAGTGCAGGTGAGGGGCAGCATTTAGTGCTTGAAATAAATGTCGGCTGAATGTAGAAACGTGGGTGACTTTGTTGTAAATACATGATTGCATGGCCATAGCTTTCATATGTCACTCTTGTGTTCTGCAGGACTTTGAGGAGGCCTGCTACCTGCTGGTGAAGACCGGAGCTCTGCAGGTTACCGAGCAGGAGGTTCTGGTAACTGAAGGAGGACACAGAACACTGGCCTTCCTCATCAGTATGCTGGATCCCTTCTTACAAGGATACCAGGTGAGGGAGACACATGGAGGTTGGTTGTGTTACATGTTTTGTATACAGAAGGGTAGTTGTGTGCATAATAATCAGTAAAAGAAAAGCAGAGAGTATCTGCACATTGAATTAAAGACTCTGAACTTTTAGAATGTTTATGAACTATTAGATTTGATGTTTCATTTATTCAGACCCGGTAGAGTGGAATTGTCCTTATGGCATGTTGTGTTTACGGCCCAGTGCCTGTTACTAATTTGCATCAAATATAGAAGTTTCATTGAGTTGATACGATATTTTTAGTCGTATGTAAACTTTTAAAAAACATAAATAAAAGATTTGTAGATCAAACCGATCATTTATAAGTATATTTCTCACTGCGTATGTGTACTCTGCACACTGTTTATTTTCTGACCGCTTGATATATTTATATCCTTGCATGGACATAAACTTAATTTCACATAGCATTTCATATTGCAGATACATGCATAAACAGTATGTACACAAGTTAAAGTATATGCAAACATATACTGTTTGCATATACTCTGGCTTGTTTTTAACGGCCAGAGCTGATCAAGAAAGTTTGTGTGTGTGTTACACTTCAGATGTCCTCTAGAGGAGGCTGATAACACATTATCAGTCTTAAGAGGTGTGTGTGTGTGTGTGTGTGTGTGTGTGTGTGTGTGTGTGTGTGTG
>NW_022280055.1:3397048-3432244 GCF_004355925.1 Anarrhichthys ocellatus | reverse complement strand
GTGTGTGTGTGTGTGTGTGTGTGTGTGTGTGTGTGTGTGTGTGTGTGGTTTCAGGTGGTGTGCCGGTTTCTGTGTGAAGAGGCCACTGAGACTCTAACAGAAAAACAGTTTATTCCTGCTGTCCGGAAATTCATCATCAAACATCTTCTAGCAGGTTTTTCTTCCTTAAAAAGTTTCTCAAATCATTTCTGCCAGTTTTTTTTTTTTTTTATCTCAGCCCTCTACAAAATGTACAAAATGTGTGTGTTCTCCAGGTAGACTCAGGCACGCTGAAGTGTTGTCATCTGACCTTCAGAAAAACTCTCTGGCTGCTTTTCTAAGACTTGGAGCTGTTCAGAAAATCAAAGGGTATGTTGGTTTTGATCATTCTTGAGTCCCTGGTTGGTCTTCTGATACAACAGCCAAGCTAAAAATACAACACTTTAGTGACCGTTATACAGCATATTAATGAGGGAAGACCTCCCTGAGTTTAATACCACACAAGGTGTGATACCTTTTAGCTTAATTAATGGTTTCATGTGTATGATTATAGTGGTCATTATATCCAATATATCATATTAACATAGTGTATTGTCTCATTTTTGGCAAATTAATTGCACTCAAAATACAAGTGCATGAAAGTGGAGAGAGCGTCTGTAACCATAACTGTACAAAAGCGGCATTTAAGAGGTGCTGGATTATTTACACAATATTATCATATGTGTATTATAAACATGTAATATATCAATATTTCATTTTTGAATGTCACGGTTATTGTCAATACCGGTATATTGCAACATCCCTACATGAAGGCTTAAAGTTTGAGGTGATTTGTTCAGCTTTTGTTGTCTGACTGAGCAGTGAATACTATTTCATTCATTGGTCATAAGAAGTAAGTTTCTTTGGTACATTTGTGTCAATTCAATCAAATTTATTTCGGGACAAATTTGACTCAAAGTGCTTCACAATCTGTACATCATAAAACACTCTTCAATGATTTAAAAAACAACAACAGCAGTGCATTCCTGTCGTGCGTTTTTGGAATTTGCATCAGAAGGAATGTAAACAGCAGCGACTAACGAGTTCTCTGGGCAATATAACATTTTACCATAAAGAATTGACACCAAGGAAACTGAGTCCATCAATTTTGAGCACCAAGCATCATTGATTTTGTTATATAAGTTCATATGAATTATATATGATATGATTTTTTTGTGTGATGGAGGGTCTAATGTAGAAAACCACATACACACACACACACACACACACTAATAACATCAGCACACAGCTCCAAAGTCTTCCACAAACACACACACACACACACACACACACACACAGTGGAAGCGTTCATTGGTTCCTGCTGTTTTGATTTTATGAATTTTACCCATTTTCTTTGTCATCATTACTTGATGCTTTGGTAATAGATTCTTTGTTACACTCACGCCAGTAAAGCTGATCGTTTTGAATTGAGAGAGAGACATTGAGACGGAGAGAGAGAGGGTCAGAGTTTGGGTTTTATTTACTCTGGATAATCAACAGAAAGCACCGGTAACCTTTTTCTCTGGAGCTACTTTAAAGCAAAGAAATAGTCCCCATGAACTGAAACTTGATTTTGTACTGACAATAACCACTCAATGTTTTTACTCCAGTGTGGATCAGGGGATGTTAAAGGTGAACAAGGTGATGGTGAACTCACTGGAAGACACTCTAGGTAAGAAACAAAACCCCAGCAGGAATACATTAAGTTTTTCTTGCTCTACGAGGAACCTTTAAAACAAATCTCAAATGTGTGTCTTTTGTCTAGGAGGAAAACTGCCCACTCAGAAAGCTTTCGCCGCTCGCCTCTAATTCAGCAACCTCGTTAGGCAGAAAGGGGATTGAGGAGTGTTGATCATTTTTTTTTTTTTTACCTGCATCCAACGATGTCTCAGCTCTTCTCTGCGTGGTCGGCCCGGTTCAGCCAAACGAAAGAATTGCCACCTGGTGACAGCTTGATTAGTTTTCTTTAATTTCACTATCTTCTCGTCACCTCTTTTCTCAATATGCTCCTTTTCTCTCTCTCTCTCTCACTCTCTCAGATCTTTCAATTACAAAAAGCTTTTATAAATGTTAATAAAGCCAGATGACGAGTAAGGCCTGCGCAGGTTTATCGGCAAGCTCTTTGCGTCATTATGAAAATCTGACCTTTTGCTACGAGCAGCCTCGTGAAAGCTTCTGAATGTGCCAACTCCACTCAGGGTAGTGGCCGTTCCACATTAATGCATTTGATGAGTATCCTCTAACACTCAGTGTGGCTTTTCTTTGTGTTATTCTTTTTCATGTCTGTCTGTTTATCAGCTGTTAGACTTGTCTCTCTTATTTTGAGCACTTTAATGAATTTATTCATGCAATGTGTGGAACTATGTGCTAACACTCTTCTGACACACTGTTGCACAAAAAAAGAGAAAGCAAAGGTTGCTTAAAATCGGTGGATTTAAAGATTTAGTTGGTTACTTGATTTAGCTTTTGGTTAAAAACCTTTTCTGTTGTGCTGTTTGAATGAAAGAGTTTATATATTTGAGATGAACTTGCCACAGACCCAATGCCTACTTCAAGAAAAGCTTGTTCAAGGTGTCATTGTTGGATTTAAAGCCACCCTCTGGCCTTTTGCCAACACACAAAGGCTCTCATTCGTCTTTGTTTACGCAGTGGAGGTAACGCTACAAGCGTAACACTACTGTTGCATAGTTGCCAAACTCCATATAAAATGGCAGTTCGTTGTACCGAAGCACTACCAGCTACACCAAAGGAACAAGTTTGAAGTTTTGTTTCACGGTTGCAGATAATTTATAGATTTTCTCGTTGAGTCTAGAATAGTTACTGATTTGAATTCAGAATATATAAAAGTTTATTTGTATTCAGAGCGATACACACTTGATGTAGTTTTGTTACAGGGGACGGGAGGGAAGCCAAAATAATGTCAAATGTGAGCAGCAGCTGAAAGACAGAAACTCAGACAATGCTAATAAAATGCAACTGAACTGGAGGAATAACGAGTTCGGATTTAATTTAAAAGTATCAGACCAATGGGTGAAATGCTCAGGTTGACTTAGTTAACATAAGAATAACATTAGACATGTTGTTCAGAATTGTGTAATTTACAACAGATTTGGGGTTTTATAGAAATTGGCAGAAAAAGCCACTTAACTTGCACTATGCCAGACAAGAACGTAGGTTACATTTTGTTTCCTTGGCTAGAATTCCTGGCCCCCCAAGTAGGGCTGGGGTATTGCTTGAAATATTTTTTTATTGTTGCCAATATGATACCTGAGTTTTAGAGATAAAACTTTTTTAATACGGCTCCTAAAGAAACATACTCCTCTCTTTAAAGGGCCACTGTGTAGCATTTCAGGGGATCTATTAGCAGAAATGGAATAACATTTTCATAATTGTTTTCTTTTATTGTATAATCACCTGAATCATTTCAATATCCCAAAGCAGTGTTTACACGGGAAAGCTGTTATGTCATACCCATGGAAGTCTGAGTTAGCCCCAAAACTGTTGAAGCAGAACTCTAATTCCTCTGTTAAATTGTTAAAATCTTTGCTTTCTGAAGGACTGTAGTAGACTAGTAGTTTCCTACTTTCCTTAAAATAAAAGGGCTTCCCCCGTTTGCTTCAAGGATTCCAAATGATCATGACTAATACAACGGGGGAAGATGGCCGACACTACTAAGTGGAGTTCTTCATCTTCCATTTTGAAACCAAGCCTATAAAATCTCACACTTCACAATCAAGTGATCACAACAATAATACAAGTGCCACCTCCAGCTTTCTTTGATCGCCAAATTTGCCTGACAGTAAAGTTGTATGTTTTGAAACTTGACACAACTCGCTAAAGTAGCTCAGCAGCTAACAAACGTTTGTAGAACAACAATCTGCCTGTCAAAACGTGTCATTCAAAGTCTACCGTCTACGGTTTTTATACTGTATAATGTCTAAATATTTGACTCCTTTGTGACTGTGTGTGTGTGTGTGTGTGCCTTTTAGTACAGACTGTACAGGTAGATCAAAGCATGTTAATAAAGTGTTTTTGAAATACAAAATTTCAGCCCAGATTGCGTCTCTTCTGTAGGTAAACTGGAGTCAAGCTGCTCACATTGATTAAAATTCACTCCATCATTCTATTACATCCAATGTTTGTTTGATAGTCAAACCTCTCGTGACAGACGGCTCAGAGAAACAGTTTGATTAAAACATGATGTGATCATAGTCAATAATGCTGATGATGTGTTTACTCAAATGAACAGAGAAAATCTTGAGTTTTGGAGAATTGGCCCCTGGTCAAGGATTTGGTGCTGAGTTTAGGAGCCACTGTTTGTATCTTAGCTGTTTGCCAATTGTTTCCAAACTGAAACCACTGATGAATAACCAGTGGTGGAAGAAGTATTCAGGTCATTTACCGAAGTAAAAGTACAAATGCCGCACTGTAAAAATACTCTACTACCAGTGAAAGTCCTGCATTCTAAACCCTTATTTAACTGCTTGCACCAAAATTGTAGCTCCACATTAGCAGACCCACGAGGATTTTATGTTCATTACAATGGCGAAATTCTTTTGATGGGTGAAAATGTTTGAAACACTGTAAATTTAAGATTTTTACCACAAGTGAAGCTAAAAACTGGACTCAACTTTTACCACTCTAATCTGTACTTCAGTTTTAACTGGATCCTGAACGCTAACATGCTAACTCTAGCATGTTAACAAGAATTTGACCAACCAATGGATTTGAGACATGCTGGTATTTATTATGTATTTTTTCGACATGTTAACAGTTACATGTCTCTACTGTGTATGGTGACATAGTATTTTTGCAAGTTAAGAGCTCTTACATTAGCATGCCATGCTAGCACTAATGTGTTTTGAAGCCTTGAGTTCGGCGATTTCACCATCGCCATCTTGGATTACGGTCGTCGCCATGCTGTTTTTTTTGGCAACCAATGAACAGAAGTGACTATATTTGGACTGTGGAGGAGCGACGTAGAGACGCTGTATAAGTCTCTGGGAAGAGACCTGTCAATCACAAGGTAGCCCCGCCCTAAAGCATACCCTACTTTATGGTCTATTTGACTCTAAATGGACCATAATTTACTAAATGAACATCATGCTGTATTGAAGACGACTTGAAACTAGAGATTGAGACCATAAACTCATGTTTACAATGTTTACTGAAGGAATAAATCAAGTAAGAAGTAGAGTCATTTTCTCATAGACTTCTATACAACCAGAGGAGTTGCCCCATGATGGACATTAGAGATAATGCAAGTTTTTAGAAACTTCCACATTAGCTTCAGGTTGCCGCCTGATATAAACGTGAGGTTGATGCTCAATAAAAAAGCACAGAATAACTGTCTTTGGCTTCAGAGTAGCAGCTGACAGGCAAAGGCGCACTCAGCTGAAAAACCAAGATGGCGATGGCCCGAAAAAAAATCTATGTATACAGTTTTCACTGGACAGACGGAATGCAATATTGAATCCTAACTAAAGCACTCAGACAAATGTAGCGCAGTAAAAAGTACAATATTTGTCTGAGATAGTGATGTAGAAGTTTAAAGTTGCATAAAATGGAAGCATGTATACCTAAAATATGTATGTATGTACAGCAGTTGAGTAAATGTATTTAGTTATATTCCACAACTGCAAAAAATTGATGATGTAGCATGGTAGCATATTCCACAAACAATAGAGTTGGTGAGAAATCCCAACATAAAAACGTCCTCTAGGTGTCAGACTTGCCTCTCTTTGAGCCCTTTGTTCATGGCAGGTTGATGATGTGTACACACACACACACACACACACACACACACACACACATAAAATCACAGCAGCACTTTTCATCATGTTTTGTGGCTCTGCTGCTGAATAAGAGACTGCTGCCAGCAAATCCACCACTTTCCATCCTTATTGCCCTTTCTCTCACACTCACTCAGTATCTGACAAATTATAGGTTCATCTAAAGTTGCCATACCAAATTGCTTATATACACACACTCCAGTCCATCCATCCTTCCGTCCATTTATTTCATCCTGCTTTCTCCTTCCCTCCATCCATATCCGTCTCCCTGGTGGTGGTGTATAATAGTGTCAGCCACAGCCATATCAGCATTTTACCTGTTACATTATGACAAGCTATATGGAAGGGGGGGGGGGGGCACATGTACACGCGCATGCACTCCCATACACACATACAGGAGGGCAACAGCCTAATAAACTACTTCCTGACCCATGGCAGCCGCTGGGACACGAAGGCAGCAGACAGAAGTGCATTGTATTTAGTTTTGTTCCTTTAAATCTGGTCGGTGTTATTGCTTTACTTTGTCTATTTGTGTGTGTGTGTGTGTGTGTGTGTAGGTGTAGGTGTAGGCGTGACTGAGTGCTCTGGTGTTGTGCCCAGAGGGGTTTGTGGAGGTCTATATGTTGGGAATTGATTGAAAGAGAAAGGGACCCTGGTGTATAATGTTTCAGCAGTTAACCTTAGGTAATGGTAGGTTGATGGATTCAGCTCATTTGCTGCAGCAGATCCTGTTTATCAGCGCTGTGCTGAAGGCTGAGACATTTACATACAGGAGGGGGAAGCAGCACTTAAACCTCAAATTTGGGGGCCTGGCAGGGATCCCTGTGGAGAGTCCAGGAGATCCCAATTACTACACATTTAAAGGTTTTCTCAATCTAAAGTCTACCGGCTGAGCTACTATTTCATCATCAAAACATCAGTATTCTCCCCTCAAACCACTCATCTCATTGTTCGTCGACAAGTTCCAGAGGACAGAAAAGTACTCTAAGAGCCCGCCTTCATAGGTAAAGACTCTTCAAACCTCAGCAATTAAACATCATCCATGAATTACACAGGAATTTAGTATTGAGTCCCAGCAGTTTGAAGCAAATTAAACTTTCCAGCCAGCCAAAAAGCGAGTTAATCTGCTCGCCATTTGTTTTTTCTCTTGCTGTTTTTCTCAGGATGTGCTGGTCACTGAAGTTCTCACTTTATTTAGGATAACCGCATTCTCGTAAAGGCTGCAGCCATGGGGACAATTTGATGCCTCAAAATGTTCCATGAGATGACAATTATTCCTTGTAATGGATATTTTATGTAGAGAAAGCAGAAATTATCACCTCTGCGTATTGTTCTCCTTGTACTGGTGAAGAGTGAGGTTGTGTGGCATGAAGGGATGAGACCTATCTGCGTATTTACATTTTCTGCTACTTTAAACACTAATTCAGATGGAAATGTACTTCTTTTTCTCCACTGCAAATACCTAACAGGGGGTATTACTTCAAAATATAATGTATTGATAAGGATTAAACCACAGGTTCTGAACCGTTTTGCCTTGTGACCTCATACAAGAATCTGTGTCTATTTTGACCTTCGTCAGATGTTCCACCAAAACGACATTTCTCCTCAAACCCCTCCAATGGTTTAATTTTAATTAACTGTTTGAAGCCAAAAGAGATAACATTATCAGATATTTTGCCAAAAAAGAGCTAAGATTGTAGAAAACATGAATACGAATTTGTGTATCAGAACTTTTTCCCCCTTATTTCCTCTCCCACTAATCATCTCAGATTTATCTTGTGACCTGTTAGAGGGGCCCCGATCCCTATGTTGAGAACCACTGGACTAAACCAAACTGTCGATACACTAGCTCGACCAGCAACAGTAAAATGCTGCTTTAATTATCAAAAACAGATACTTGACCAATTGTACGCAGAGTAAGTACATTTATAATGCATAATGCATATTCAATCCAGTCGGATAAGATCAGCAACTCTGGTCACAAATTAGACATTGAGGGCAAACAATATGTGTTAAGTGATATAATTATAGTATTCTTATCCACCATTATTGTTAATGTATTCATCTTTTCTATTGTATAATACATCAAAGATAAGCTCTTCTAAGATCAGCGATGAGTGCTGAATGAAAACATTTGCATTTTTAAATATGTTTGCAAAATGCAGACATGCATGGATAATATTTTATGGTAATGTCTGCAATTAGCCATAATTTGATTTCCCGTTCACATCTCCCAACACATTTGCTTTAAACTTTAAAATCACAAACACACACACACACGCACACGCACACACACACACACAAGCACACACAAGATGCATACATCTGCACACAGGAGTGCTCCTATGTGCGCACACACACACACACACACATTCACAACTATTCCTCTCATTATCTGGGAGTCCACGAACTGCCAGTTTTTGACACCAATGTAAATAATAATCCTGTGATTGATGCTGCTGTGAAGTGAAAGCTTGAGGAAGATTGAATGAAATCCAATAGAATCTAATTGAAGTGGCATGAGAGAAGTGGCATGTGTGTGTGTGTGTGTGTGTGTGTGTGTGTGTGTATTTATACACATATAGTATAGAATATAAAAACAAGTAAAAAAAAAAAAAAAGATATAGTATGTCATTAAAAAAGCCACAGTATAGTATGTCAAAAATGTGAAGTTTTTTTAAGATAAGTCATTGTATAGTATGATGAAAAAAGTAGTAAATAAAACATTATAAATGCTATGTAATGAATGTCAAAAAAGTCAAAGTATAGTATGTCAAGAAGTCCAAAAAAGCATGTTGAATAACATCATAAAAACGTCATACTGAAAAATGTCATACTAAAAAATGTCAATAAAAAGTCTTACGAAAGCATGTTGGAAAATGTCATAAAAAGTCATAGTATAGCATGTCAACATAAGTCATAAAAAAATCATAGTATAGCATATCGATAAACGTCATAGTATAGTATGTCAAAAAAAGTCAGCGTATGGCATGTCGAAGAATTCATAAAAAGCCACAATATAGCATGTTGAAAAAAGTCATAAAAAAGTCACAGTATAGCATGTTAGTAGTTAGTATACTATGCCAATAAAACTCAAAATAAGTAGCATTATAGTGTGCAAAAAAAGACAGTTTAGTATTTCCAAATTAGTCACAGTAAAGCATTAAGGACAAAGTCATAGTATAGTATGTCGAAAAAAGTAGAAAAAAGTCAAAGCATAGAATGTTGAAAAAATGTCTAAAAATATTTAAAAAAAAGTTACAGCATAGCCTGTCAAAAAAAGAAAAAAGCCATAGTATGTTGAAAAAAAGTCATAAAGAAAGTTGAAAAAAGTCATGGTATAGTAATTCGAAAAAAGTTGAAAAAAGTCTTTGTACAGCATGTCGAAAATAGTCATAGCATAGCATTCAGAAAAGTTATGTTTTGTCTGTCGAAAAAAGTAAAATAAATCATTGTATAGAAAGAAGAAAAAAAGTCATACCATAGTAATGACTTTTTTTCAAAAAAGCATAAAAATGGAATCTAAAATGGAAGGCTTAAAGCACGCTACAACTTGATTAGTCTCAATCACGCTAGTCTTTTTCCACTCCTCCGACTGACATTTTTCCTTCAGGGCATATATGGTATAAAGTTTCTAGTTAGTGACCTTTATTTTACATTACTTTTCACAATCCATTCTGGGATACTTTGAGTCCACCATGTAGTGCACTACAAAACAGTGAACTTACTACATAGTCCGCTATATGTAAAAGATCTCAGAGACAGCCTTGGTCTTGTTATATGAATAAAGCGCCTCAGAATAAGAACTAAAAAGCAAAACAAAACACAAAACAAACCACAAAATAAAAAAGACAAAGTGAAACAATCTTGTAGAGTTTCTGTATGTTAGCTCGCCACAAATTCTCAGTTGCAATTTTCAATCGCAAGATCTTCCTGAACAAATTATACGGAGCATTTTAGGAGCATCTCGTATTTGTTTGCTTCGATGTTTGTTTTGAAAGTTCCCTCTCGACCTCTGAAACTGCAGTTGACAAAAGAGTTACCTGTCTAACAGTTCTTCCATCTGGCGGCACCATTGTGTTTGTTTGCGGTTACACTACTTCTACTACTACAGCACATGCACATTTCTCATGAAATCTTGTATTATAAAAAAAACATGAACAAGATCGCAGTTATCAGAGCGGACAGCTCCACCTGTTCAAATATGCTGTCAAGTTATGCCACTGCCACAGATTGGATTTGCAACAATTTTAATAATTTCTTCCTTTGCCAGTTATCAGCTTGTTTCAAGATTCTGTCATGACTGCAGCTGAAATGAGATGTGAGACCAGTACACAGTGCAGGCTAGCCGTTTCCCTCGATTCTTCTCTTCGTGCTAAGCTAGGCTAGTTGCCTCCTAGATACATCTGCACTAAAAGACATGAGAGTGGTATCGATCTCCTCATCTAACTTTTGGAAAGACATGCAAAAATGTGTATTTCCTAAAATGTTAAACAATTTCTTCAATGGAATTTAATGAGATTTATTATTTCTGGGCTCATAAAACAAACAGACAGATGAGTGAAAAAGTGTTGTCTTTAAAATATATTTAATAAAATCAAGACATGATTTTTTATTAAAATAACTACAGCACAGCTGATTATAAAAAGCAATTTGGGAAAAGCTGGGCATGCTGGTATAAAATATTTAATTTTCTTTTCTTTTTTTTGGTTCCATATCAGAGTACAACGCATTACCACTGAGGGAGTAAAGCGATGAAGTGGCAGCTCATCAATAGCACCACATGCTCTCTCTGAGGGTTGTGTGGCTCTCGGTCACACCAGCTTTCATCTGGCTGCTGTCGGGCTCCTGCAGTGACGCTTTTGCCAGGACCAGGGAGTTGAGAGATGACAAGTTTGCTTTTGTTCCTGTGGACTTAATCAGGTATTTTTCCATGAAAGGTATAAAATGGAGATATCAGAGCTTTGCATATACATACGAAATATGTACATGAACTTTTCTAATGTGTAATGTCTTCTAAAGAGGGTCATTTCTGTTGTATATACAGTATATCTTCTGATATATCTCAACAACTATGGGATGTATTATCGTAAAATTTGGATCAGACATTCATGATTCCCAGAGGATGAATACTAATTTTGTGATCACTTTTTATGTTAACACTTTTGGTTGAAAGTGAAATCCTGAAACACTTCCTGTTCACAACACAATAGCCCGATCTCACCAAATGTCATATGAATAACATGCCAATCTTTGAAGTATTTTTACGTGCTATCACAACATAGTTCTTGCTTTTGGCGTGTCATTTCATGCCCAAAAAAGTCATCCGTGCGTATATGCTACTCTCAGAGTGAGTGAAATAGAATAAGAAGAGATGCTCATGCAAGGTACCTAATATTAAAAGCCAGAAAGACTTCATCTGGTGGGTGGGAGAGGAGGTGGATGGGTCAAAACACAGGACTTTCACCCAGGAGCCTGTTGTTAGTGTCCTGTGTGAAACCAAAAGTCTTGTTGACGTTTTTGAAGTCGCGTTAGTGGCGTTTGCTTTGTGTTTTCTGCAATTATTCAACGTTATTTATATTTATATGCCTTCTCATGAGATCGCTTTGGATAAATCCTTTTCATATTGGTTACGAAAGATTCGTACATTTTTTACATTTACTTCAAATTGACTGCTAAAAACCAGATGCAAACTTTGGACCCAATTTTGTTTTCTTCCTATCTTTGGCTGAGTTGGCTGAGCCAACAGCTGGAAGCTAACGGTGCTAACAACGCTTATAGTGCAAACAAGGGCAACAGTGCTGACAGAGCTAGCACTGTTAACCTGGTGGGGAACCAGAAGGTGGTCACTACGCTTCCGCGCCTACCGCCCTATGAGCTGAGTGCAGAGTGGCGGTCAGTGGTGCACGCTCACATGCACTAACATGCACTAAAAGGCATGCGTGGCCGGTCCGGCTATGTGAACAAAGCACAGAGCAACTCAGATTTCATTTAAAAAAAAAAAAGAACATTACAGCCTTTCAGAGCTGCTGTTTAGTCAAGTGCAATGCACAACGATGGCAACGGATCTTGCTACTTGGCCACATTAAAACAAAAAAGCAGCATTAGATGATTCTGCACATTTGCAACATCAACAAGTTGTGAGGCAAAACTGTAACAAGGTGACAGCAGAAAAGACAATGCTTTAGAGAAGGGATCTTTTCTTCAGCTTCCTTTGCACTATCTTCTTTTTATCTTTATTGTCATGCTTTCCTATTTGTGATACCAGAATCTCAGAAGGGTTAAGTCACATCAAAGTCATTTAAACCTAAATAAATGTGGATGGGATTCTTGTATTCCTGTGTGATTTAGGTTCATATGAGCCACGTTCATCATCACCTTCATCACGACTTGCAAAGGGCTTAACTACTGTAGTCCTAGTGTAGCAATTAGCTTTAGAGTCACATGGATAAACATATTTAACATAATTTGATGGCTAATGGATGTCTTACATTCAGGTGTGCCTATATTTAATCCCTTTTTTCCCCCTCTTTTAATACAGTATGATGCTCATGGCAGCAGGTCAGTGTGGCACACTGTTGTGAAAATAATCAGAAAATGAATCGGTACAATCGAGAACAAAAACGATGACTAAGCCTGTTTTTGCTTTATTGCCCTTGTATGAAGTGAACAGGTAGTTTATTTGAAGTATAAGGCTCACACCATGACACATGACTTACACACACACACACACACACAATGCCACATCCAGGCACAAGCATGCGCACACCCTCACCTCAGCAGCAGTCTGTCTGAACAGATCTGCTGTGATGTGGAGGAGTGGGACTAAGTGAAGGAGAACAGAGAAGTGGCCTGCGATGTGGTGGGGAGGGAGAGAGAGCGCATGATGGACAAGAGATGTTGTTAATGCATTCCTGTGTGATGTGTGGCCTGAGAACACACAAGTGGCACCACAAAGGAAGAAGGACAGTAAAAGAGAAAAGAAGGGATGCTAACACACAGAAAGGGTGAAAGAGATAGAAAGCAATCTGGGCGAAAACGAAAGAGAAGGAGTGAGGGAGCGCACTGGGCGAGGCTGACACTTTGTCAGAGGCAGAGCTAGTTGTCAGATGGGCTAATGCTGCCTTGGTTCAAGTCCCTCTT
This sequence comes from Anarrhichthys ocellatus, assembly GCF_004355925.1. Lineage (NCBI taxonomy): Eukaryota > Metazoa > Chordata > Actinopteri > Perciformes > Anarhichadidae > Anarrhichthys > Anarrhichthys ocellatus. The sequence continues at coordinate 3,419,291 of NW_022280055.1, read as the reverse complement.
AAAGACGTCAGATCACACAGGCAGATTGTCCGTGGAGGATTTGAGGCAGACGCCCGCCAGGGGAGCTGGGAAATTGCATTTGCTGCCTGCTACAAGATCCCGATAAGAGCAGATTTGTTCTAAGAACGCAATGACAGGGCAAGGTTATCACAAAGCTGCCTGCCTCCTTACTGCAAAAGAGAGGAGAGGAGAAGCCTCCTAACACTCCTCAGAAAAGACAAGGAGAAACTCACAAGATTACTGTGTAAACAAGGTGATGCTTGTCCATAATATCTTCCACCAGAACAGCAAAGTGTGCAACTGCCAGTGGTTGCAATGTCTTTTTTCATACTGATACGAAGCCAGCCAGGGGTGAGAATCAGAGCTGGAGAAAATGCAGGGTAATTGTTTCAATGAAGAACAAAACATATCACAGTGGTGTCCGAACTGATTTCAACTGTGTTTTATCAGGTCTCTTCACAGCTAATATTGTGCAAACAACAGCTCACTGATTAAAAATAAACTTCATGAGAATTATTTTTGCAGTACACGTTTTCTGAAACTGTATGATGTGTTTAAATATACAAATGAGATTATCTTATTAGATATACTTTGCAGATATTTCCGAAAGATAAATCTGAACATTGGATAAAGTCAGGTTAAAAAATCTTTGTTGTCATATTAGAGTTAAATATTTTTTTACAGAGGGAATTTTAGATGTTATATTATATTTATTTACTCCCATTCAATAATACATCCATACTTATGAAAAGGAAAGCCTCAAAGATTGAAATGAACACATCTAGATATACTTGATCTTCACTGGACACGAAGCTTATGAAGAGTTGTAAGAATTGTAATTGTAAAACTGTCAGACAACTGTAGTGGAGTGAGAGGTACAATATTTGCCTCTGAGATGTAGTGGAGTAGAAGTATAAAGTTACATAAAATGAAAATACTCATTTTATGTAAAGTGCCTACAATATGTACTCTAGTAGTTACCTGAGTAAATGGACTTAGTTTCATTCCACCACTGCAGTTATGTCTAAATCAGTACGATGTCATTCATTATGAATTATGTGGTTGTGTGTGAATACAGAGACGGGCAGGCCAGGTAAGAAAGATGTGATGTCTGTTCTGACAGGTCTGTCCTCAGTGAGAGAGCGAGCATTGGTCAAGAGACGGAGAGAAAAAAACAGAGCAGCAAAGTAAAAGTTCAAAGAAGAATGTGTCGAGGTGTGAGCTTTGAAGGCTTAAGGCTGTCAAAACCTTAATCTATCTGTCATGAGTTGCGTGGATGCAGGGCTTAAAGTTGGACTGATGTCAGTTGGACAGTCATTGCCCATCACGAGACATTTCCCGCTGACACTATTCCTCAACACAAGACCTTCCTCCTCAGCTACCTCACCGTCAGCGGCCGTTGATGTGTCAGTTTGTGTGTCCGGGGGGGGGGGGGGAAGTGTAAATAGAACTATGACAATGTTAAACTTTAATAAACCTAATTTGAGAATGCTTGATAATTAAGCAACAAATAAGAACCAGGTACTACTAAGAAAAATGGGTTATAAATACAGACACTTACAAACTGATAATAATGTACAAATGATAAGATGCATTACTCCCGTAAACTAAATCTGCTGTTTTTTAAGTTTTTAAAATTGTGAAATTGAAAATTACGAATGAGGTTCTGGTTCTAAATGTCCGAGAAAAAGGTAAAAACTATTTAGGAAATTGGCAAATAAATTAGTAAGTCAGATCTGTGACATCAAAGACATTTACTGTCGGTCAAATTTAGAAAAGAAGTCATCGCGCCATGTTGGCTTTCTACAATTTTCTGTTTAATCCAGAAAAACAGTGTGAACCTAATCCAACAGTCGAATAATAAATAAATAATTGGGTATAAATGGGTATTCATTCATTGGTGTATAAATTCAAACGTACTTCATCATATATGTTGAAATCTTATTCTTGTCTCTCGACATATCGCACGTTTTTGCATGTCCGTGTAAAGACCACTAGTTACACTAGTTAAGCAATTCATTGGAATTAATAAATTGGAAGTATACCAATTCAACACTGCCTCCATTGAACCCATATGTAGTGCAACATGACATGGTTCTATCTTGGGAACTTTCATAGACCTCTGAAATAAAGCTTTAACATGAAATTAAATGTCAAATCTATGCTAAATATATGAAAGATGTAAATAGATAGCAGTAGATCATACTGTAGATTTCATGAGGCAGGTGCTGCAACAGACAGCTTCTTTCTGGTTAGTACAGCTGTTTTTGAAAGGTGTGTCTTATTAAGACATGTGATTGGATGGGATGACATCATTATGATTATATTCCACTTTTCCAAATACTGCTGCATTTACATCACATGGACGAATGGTAAAGATAGGAAAGATTCTTATATTTACAATTGGTGGGTGTTAATGTCACGGGTCCAGTCAAGAGGGTTGTAAGACTGTGCTTGACTCTCAAACAACCAACTCTGGACTACAATCAGTAAAGGATGTTTATTCAAGAACTGAACTTGAAGGGAGAGTGTTTATGATAGTGGTGTGGTTGACTCCGTGACCCGCTCTCTATGTAGATATGAAGGGCTCATTCTAAGCGAATGAAAACACAACAATTCTTAGTTTCAAATGATTATATGAAAACAAAGATGTGAATTTGATATTCCATTCATGCTAATAGATCCCCTGAAATGCTACAAACAATTACAATTTTGAGGCATTTTAGTTGAGTGTTTCCATTTTGTGTTACTTTCTACTTCTACTCGACTAAAGTTCAGAGGCAAATATTGTGGCCCACCTTTTACTCCACTATAATTACTTGACATTAGTTAGATATTTAGAATACAGGACTTTTATTTGCAGGAGAATGTTTTTACACCATAGTATTGCTACTGCTACTCAAGTAAAAGATCTGGATATATTTTCCACTGCTGACTATTGTGGATATACAGCGCTGCACCACATATTTGTGTCCTTTTAAAGGCATTTGTTTCAGACACATTGAAGCTTGAAAAGTAATCAGTTTCCCAGTCATCATATCAACTTGGATGCTGGCATGCATTCTTAGGATTTGTGGGATCTGCTGTGTTCTATAACACAAATTAGAGAGCGTGCCGTTTCCTGAATCAGAGGCTGCAGCTGTCAAACTTGTGTGACGAGAAATCTCGTCCCGTTCAGCCTTTTACTGTCGCTCCATTTTTAGACAACAACTGTTAGTAATCTGATGGGAGAGAGAGAGAGACATGGTGGAGTCAGAGAAAGAGGGGTGTGAACTTTCCAAATCAGCAATACAGCAGTGTGGACGTGCTCATCGCGTTTGATGTACTGTCTTGTCAATATGTGTGTGTGTGTGTGAAGTAGATGTTCTTACTGGGTATGATTTAGTGCCTGCAGGGGTAAATTAAATCATGTCTCAAGGCCTCTCCTGTCAAATGTGTTACAGAGAAAGATAATGCTGTCGATGCAACCTCACATTCACATGAAGCTGTTGGAGCAGACCAGAGAGGAACTAACAGGTCTCGGATCAAACTAAACAATTAAATATAATATGTATATAACTTGCAATCTGTGTACTTTACAACATAACAAATCTGACTGTTTTTTTCATGTTCACGTTCAAATTCACGTTTGGTCTAACTTCTCTTTATGGCGTCTCATCTTTATCTGAAGCATGTTTACCTCCACGCACAGTAAGCACAGAAGAGGCATTTTAAGACGGACACAATAATGAATCATTTGGTTGACTGACTTCATGATGAGTAAATAAACAAGGTTATGTTGGTCGTTCACTGTCCGCAAGATCAGGTTCAGTAGTCTACATGGGGTTTTTTGTTTGAGATGCTGCTGAAGTATTTAGTAGCATTTAGTGGAGAACAGCAATGCTGAGCAGCGACACCAGCTGTGGTTAGGTAGATGGAACCCTGTCGTGCTAGAAATCAAACTCTTATTAACCCGTGAATGCCAGTGAATGTTATGTCACATCGCCACATCTCAGGGGAGCCTGCAACACGAGGCTGTTTTCACTTTGGGGCGACTCTTCTAGCCTTCAATCCACGCTCAAGTTCAGATTATGGCTTTGAGTCACAGTGAGTTATAGGATAGAGACATAGTGTAGATGGATGCTGGTGGACATGCGTGATCATAAAGTATATATTTGTGGAATTGTCTTAGACAAAATGCTATGACTAATGGTTAATACATGAACACATGTTAACAAACTGTGACACTAGAATACACAGCAACGTGTACTTGCAGCCGATTGTCAGCGGTTGCACGTCTATGAGTTGTGAGAAGTTAAATGTTCTTCTAGAGGTGTGAAGATTAAAACTAAATAGAATTAAACCGCATAATTAGTTTTTTCTTGTTTTGAATCGGAATAATCTGTGATTCTTCTATGGACCATCTTCTTTGGCCTTTTAACCCTTTAGTGGCCAACATTTTCTATTGTTTAGAAGAAATATCCGAGATCCCAGTTGACATTTTAGACAGTGACTAATAAGTCATGTCAAAGGAAGTACCTTCATATCAGCACCAATACAAATTGTCAAAATGTTTATATATTATTTCACGCTGCTTTAAAATAGATTTCAAGAATATTAACTTTTTGAACGTCCTTAAAAAGATTGGAATTCAAGAAATTGTTCTAGCATAGTAATACTGTTTAGTGTTTCATCCGGGCATGAGTTTATGATGTCAAGTATAAATGTATTGCTGTTGTTATAAAACAAAAACACACTTAGACAATACCTTTAGGGTGAAATCCACAAAGTCTCAACTACAGTAACATTTAAGATATTGTTAAAAGCAGGTTTGTCCACCTGAGGAATGAGTTTAGCTTACTTCTTTAATTCCTCCAAACACACACGCACACCTACACACACACACACGCACACCTACACACACGCACACACAAACACACACTCATTTCTACCTGCCAAAACATCACAGCCTCTAGGTAGGAAGATTGATGACATTAAATTGCTTCTATCCAGGTTTTTATCAGGATTTACAGGCTTCGTTGTACCTAGAGCTTTCCAGCACCACTCCCTTCCATAAATCATGCTTTTTTTTTTTTTTTTACCTTACCACTACTCTCCACACACGCACGTTTGCACCCAAGCACACACGCACAGCTGCCACACACACGCCCAAACACCACACAAAGGTACACACACATAGACTTTGGGATATGGCCTTAACAAGATGGATGACCTCTTTGCCGTCTGCTGCCAAAACGAACCTTAACCCACACACATACACACACATACACACACACACAAACACTGCAGCTCAGACGGAGCAACACATGTACATTTTGACTCGGTAATGGAAAATGTCAATCTCTGTCGATGGTGGGGCCCTGGAAACGCAGTGATTCCTTCCCTTCCACCCATCGCTCTCATTATAGGAAAACGTCACCTCATTTCCCAAGTACACGTTGCCTGATTAATTTCTGAAAAGGGGAACGAGAGAGATGGTGAGATGGAGAGCGGTGGTTTGTCCCTGAGACTGTTGATGGGTTTTCTCTTCGGGTATATAGGTTTGTGTGGCATTAAGTGGCTGTGTGTTCCTTCAGGACGCAACAAGGGGGCTGACCCTGTGGAAGTATAGCCCCAGTAGTGGCAGCTCGCTAAGCAAGGTGTCCTCTTCCAGCTCCCCCCATGGAATCCCCAGGTTTTCCCAGTCCCAATGGAATATATAATCCTTCTAGTATGTTCTGCGTCTGCCCAGAGGTCTGCCCACAGTGGGATGTTCTACAGTAACCTTGCCAGAGATTGGAGTGCTCGTCTATTGTTCCGTGACAAGAACTACAAGATGCATCTATATTAGATACAAACAAGATACAGCTAGACAATAAAAAGGTCAACAGAAGTTAGTCCCCCCCCAATTAATACCAGACTTTAGTGTTTTACAGTCAAGTCTGTTGCACCCAGTTTTATTTTGCCAGAAGTGTGCTCTGCTGCACCTGAAGTCACACCCAACAGTGATGTCATGGTGTACTGTATACCTGAGAGTGTACACCTCTACATCACTTCAGCAAGGAGAGAAATAGATCCACTGGTGGTCACTGATAACAAAACCTTTAGCTGCTGTTAATCGCTTCTTGAGCACGCAGATGTAAATTATCATTATAAAATGTAATTATTGATCTACTCTACTAATTATTTGTAAAAAAAAACATATAAACAAATGTCCCGGGATCTGGGCGTGTTCCTTTGAATGGCACTGCTGCCAGTAACAGTGGGTTAGAAAATAAAGAATCAGGGAAGGCAGAGGCCAGAAAAAAAGACGTTGTCAGACAAATGAGGTGGAGGCAAACTGGAGAGGCAGCGACAAGTGTTTTACAGCTTCTAAATAATTACAATCAGATCGAACAGTGGCATTCTCCCACCCCGCCTGTCATAAACTGGATAATGCAAACAAATGACCCTCAAATTGAAAACTGCGGGACAACAATGGAGAGCACCCAGTCTCATCAGAGTCAGACACACATTCATAAATAAACACACATACCTTGAGGCACTGAAAAGACACAGTTTACAATCCAAATTATACTGCGATGACAGCCCAATTCTTTTCAATTTGAATACAGATTAAATTCCCCTGTTGCTTTTCATTGTTATCCACCATGTATCACGTGTGTGTGTGTGTGTGTGTGTGTGTGTGTGTGTCAACACACAATTGAATATTGTATTACTGTAGTCTAAATAAATAATTTCTTTTTTTTTTTTTGCTGCTGCCTTGTTTTGAATACCAATATTAAATCAGTTTTCCATGCAGGAGTCATTGTAAGCAAGACTGAATATAACCTTCATAATCATTACCAGCCTAATGCTGCTTTACTGATGTAAATGAACATCATTTGGATCTTCAATTGACCATATCGCAGAGGGAGAGAACTTCACATTTCCCAGAAGTAAGCGTGCATGTGTTTAAAGCTCCTGGAGTAATTGCTTGTCTGTAATTGTTTCGTAAATCTGAGATCATTTCCTCTTCAGCTGTCCTGGGACTACAGATGAAAAATGAAACCGAGGTAAAATACAAATGGAAATAAATTAAAGAAGGATGTGAGGAAAGGAAAGGGAATAAAGGAAGGGAGGAAGTTCATTAAACCTTAACCCTGTATCTTTCAACTACCAAGTGGAAATGGAGTGAAAATGTTGTTTCTACCATTTGTTCTTAGTTTCTTTGTATAAAGTCTATAGTTTTCTTTGGGTAAAAATAACCATCAGCAGAGTATTAAGAAGCAGCTACAAGTGGAATTTAGGTGTTTCTGATTCAGACAAAGTTGGCAGTAGAGGAGAGTAACTAAGTACACTTAAGCTGAAAGTCGCGACCTATTTTGCATCCTAAATGTTTTACATTGAAACATATGAACAGTTTTTTTCCAGTGCTCAAAATCTGCTTATTGAGTATTTTCAGTCCTTAACCGAATCCTTAAAGGGAAAATTCACTTCCTGGATGGCCAATCTGTGCTGTTGATAAATGTAGTCATTCTGTCTGTGTATAGTGACAGAGAAAGCTGAGTTCTCCCGCTCGCATAGCCATGCAGTGCCTACATGTACCAGGATGCATTGCGCGAGCTACTGACCCCCAGCCAGAACATATTGTCTAATGAAGGGGAATGAGTTGCGCCTATTCTCATGCAATAACAGCACAAAGCCTCCGTAGTCGGAACCAACATGATTCAAGATGGCAGCAACTCTTCATGATTTTCCACATCTGTCAACGGCAGCGCATTACAGCTTCACTCATCCAGTTTGTACCTTTCACAATAGCTTCAATTTAACTTCAGTATTTTTTCAATCTGGATCATATTTTCCGATGTTTTTGTGTCTAAGCGACTATATTGGGACAACCATTCTTGAAATCGGCCCAGTATTGAGTGAGAGCGCTGCAGACGGCAGCTGCTAAATGGGCTGCTGTGTCATCTCTCAGGGCAATTCCTCACGATCGATATATGTCCACTAAAGGTGCTTGTTTTTGCCACTGATGGGCTCGGATTGTTATTATATCTCTGGCAACATTATGGAAAGGACCCAACAGAGAATTAAAACATTTGCATTATCTTTCGCTTTTGGTTAGTTTTTGTGTCATGTGACTTGTTGCCAGAAGACAACAGTGGAAACGTGAGTGACAGTTGAATAGAACAGTGCCCATGCTGTCAGAGTTTGTTGTGTTGGACTCAGTTTTTTTTTTTTTTTTCACTTTTTCTAAGAATCAGTAGTATATAAGCTATATAAAATAAAACACCATCAAATAAGCAATTTAGGAAAACTTAAATAATAAAACTCACAACATTATGGTGTCTCCATTATTTATAGCAATTGTTGATGACATTTTTTCCTTGCTGGGTTTTCAGGAACAAAGCAATTTTATATTTTATATATATTTTCACATATGGATAAGTTATTTGAAAGGAAGTTGCATGAGAAGTTGGGGATTAGCTCCAGAACCAACAGGACTCTTAATTGATCAATAATGAAAGAAAGAGATGTTGTCAATAGGGCTGTTGCATTGCATGAAAGCTGCAAACCACTCACTCTTAAGTTATCACAGTCTGACTCCTCACCCAACACATCATAAGTGAAAGGAAAGTAAAAATATACATTTGGAAGTGCTCTATTCATCTTGGTGGGTTTCAGGGGAGCTGGCGGTGACACTTTCCTTTGTTCCGTCAATCTTCGGCAGCACTCTCTCCCTTTCCCTATCTCCTCAGCGGTGCAGGAAGTGTACAGTGAAATTGAAACACTGACAAAAATCGGAGATTTAAGATTAGTTTCCTGCATGTGTGTACTGTGTGTGTGTGTGTGTGTGTGTGTCAGAGATGAAGAGTGGCTTATTTGCTCCCCTCCTCTTCTTCCTCCTCTCTACATGTGAATGATCAGAGCGCTAGCCCGAGATCAAGGATCGCATGAACTCATAGAGTCGAGTAGGATTGGTGTCTGAGTGAAATGTAACATGACCTCACAACTAATTGTAAAAGAAGAAGCATTCAAATAAAATTTATTTTGGATTTTGGAAGAACAGTCGAATACTTTGGCTGTACCTTTAAAGAAATGTATTATCATTTTTATGATTATCACAATGATTTCGGGTGTTAATCAGCTGTGCAATAAATACTGTCACAAGACTCTAGGACAGACAAAGATATTAGACCACATCAGTCATAATCTAAAGGAAAAGGCTGTCGGTATTCTATATTAAGTCCGTCCCTCAATACCTTCCTACTTCCTCACCTTGTCTGTGGAGCTCACACTCAACTCGTTTGATTGCAACACATAAATCTTTAAAAATGGGTCACAAATACAGAGTTAATGAACAATACATGGGCCCTATTTTCATGGCATCGACATGGCAGCCATCATTAATTTTATTATTCAACACCTGTGTTTCTCCTACTGCGAAGTAACAAAAAATAGTTTCTGTGAAAAAAAAGCTTATATCATGCAAAAATAAACCCCAAAACATGAGCGGTGAGCTGAATTTTTAACAATTCAACATGTTTGCACACACCTACTTCATTAATCTCTGTATTTGCGATTTAGTTTAGATCCATTGATACACATGTCCAGAAACCTCATGCAAGCAAGCAATCTAATCTACACACTCGGGTACTCGCTGCCTCAGGTGTGAAAAGAGCAGATCTGCTGTTCAGAGACATTCAAATCGGCACAACCTGAGTGCTAAATGGAAACATTGACACTGTCAGGAGCTGTAATGTACAGTGTGTGTCAGTGGCTATTCGAGTCGAGGGCTCTTTGTGGGCCAGAAAAAGGTAAATGCCACCTTCCCTTTAGGGTTACTGCTCTCAGGCTGTCGTTCCACTGAAGAGGGTGTACTGTCTGTAAAGGTTGAAAAGTTAAGTCTGTTCCTTTTGTCTCTCTTTATCTCTTCACCTCTTATTGTGTCTTCCTCTTGTATGTCACCAACCCTCTTAGTCGCTCTGACCTTCTCAGCAAATTCCCAACATGTTTAAAACATTTTGAAGAACAGATTCGCGTTCTCCAAACCATTAAACCTGCAAAGGGATTATATGAATACAGTATTTACAAGCATGAGGAGAGGCAGCTACTAGGAAAAGGGTCTTTTTTCCCCGGTGAAGATGTTTACATACCTGAAAGCCACATCAATGAGTAAACAACTGCAGAATATTTCTGTCCACCTGTGGGGCCTCATGTGCAGATAAATCAGTCCGTCGACAGAGCTACCACCTCTAGGTACCCTCTTTGATTATGTAATGTTTACTTCAACGGGGAGAAATAATCACAGTTATTCACCTATAAAACTTGAGCATCGACGGAAAATGAAAAATACAAGTGGTACGATGTATCTGTGACAAACTGTCGTAACATCAGACTGAGCCAGAAGTCTGTAATAAGAATTAAGAGGGAAATTATTTATGCATGAAAATGCTGATCTGCATCACCATCATTACAAGTTAGCAGATTTAAACAGGTGTCACTCTGTCAGACACAGTTTCAGAACCTGCAGAGGTTCTCCCAGCCTGTGAAATTATCACTATCAAGTTGCGAAGGCACCTAAACTGGATTATACCCGAAATAAAAGCAATTGCAAAGTTTGTAGATAATTTAACTTACAATGGACCCCCCACCCACCCACACACACACACACACACACACACACACCAGACTGTTTCAGTGGTGTTGATTTGTTTTTCTTATTTTAGAATTCAACTTCCTCTCCTCCTGATCCAAATCTCATTTCCTGACACTTAGCCCACTAGGAACTGTGTGTGCACACTGTTTGTGTGTATGTGTTTGACCTGAGCTGTGCATGATGCACAGAGGCTTCATTCCAGACAGACAAACAGATGAGATGTTCTTAAAGGTAGTTTGGTTTATCTAGTTGATGCAACTTTATACTTCTACTTCACTGTTTGCCCTCCACATCCCTTCTTATCCCCCTTTTCTCAGACCTGCTTCTCTCTGAAATTGCGTTTTCGTTCTCACAAAAGATTGATCATATTTATGCAGGGGGTGCGGTTAGTGGCAGTGTGGGCTCCATGGTAGCTCTGACAGCTTGGAGTAGCAGCACGGAGGGTGGCTTAGCGATGGGTCAATTGCCAAACTTTGCCTAATGGTAAGTCCGCCTCTGCGAGCAGTCACATTGTTACATAAACCATTCAAAAGGTAAAATTCTCTTCCTGAACCACCTTAAGACTTTTTGCATGACAGTGAAAAGAAGTCTTTTGTCAGATGTAGACGGGAGACATTTTTAGCATTTGCTTGTCATTTGTTCAGTGAGGACAATGTCGCTGCATCGCTCCATTCAAAATCTATCTTCCCATCTTGCTTTTCCACCTCCTTCCCCACTTTTCGCTTCCTTCATAATAGGATTCATAGATCTAGACACATGTCCTATTCAATTCGGACAATGGGGGACTCTCAACACCCACCAGGAGGAAATAAGGACTCTGAAGGAAATAGGACTTTCTGACTCCCTGTCAGCTTGTGTGTGTCTACATCTCTCTCTCACACACACACACACACACACACACACACACACACACACACACACACAAGGCCCCAGTACCCTATGATATCATCACGGGTGACTGCCCAAGATGACAAATGTGAGGAGACAGGCTATAATGAGAAACAGTGTTGGAAGAGGGGGAAAAAATGGACGACTTAGTGTGTGTTTGTGTGTATGTACGTGTGTGTGAAAAACAGGAATTACAAGTGAGGAAAGAGAGAGAAAAAAAGAAATTACAGGATGAGGAAGTCCCCTAGACATTTTATCAACGGGCTCCTCCTAATGACTTTCTCTTCCCCTCATCTACTCCCCATGTGCTTATATCAACCCTGTAAACCACCAGAACTAATAACTAGACGACTCAGAAAGAAGGTGAGGAGTATTTCTGGGCCTCCTGACTTCCAATTATTAAGTCCATTTGGTCATGGATATTTAAAGAGCGAGAGCAGAGAGAGAAAGAGAGGGAGAGAGAGAGAAATTTGAATATTTGGATATTCTGTGAGTTCGTTCCTCTTTCTTCATCATCGTTCTCACCCGCCGATCAATTTCCCATTCCACAACCTTGGAAACTCTTCAGGGTCACGGCAAATCAATGAGTGCTCTCTCATGAAAAGCTGAATGATTATCCAAACTCTATGAATCACAGAGATTGGGCTTGGTCATGATTTATTCATGTGTTTCTTATTTTATTGAGGCAGCACTGCATAATAGAGCCGTAACGAATGAGATGGATGCTGACGGCTTACAAAAAATAAATAATTAAAGAGAGATGAGAGGGAAGGAAAGGAGAGGCCGGCTGTCAGGAGTGATTGAGTCAAATGGACTGATGGAAAGACGAGATGGATTTAAGGATGTTACAGTCTCCCTCCATACTGCAGACATATGTGATGGTGTCACCATAACCAACCATTTATTACCTCAATTTTCATTTTTTTTCCTCAGCTTAATTAATGTCAGACATATTCACGTTTAAGTTACTCTGTTAATTGGTAACAGATGACTTAATACCAGTTGTGTAAAAATGAAATTTAAATTCTTACTCAAGTAAAATAAAGATGTTTTGTTAGAAAAAGTAAGCAAATTCTTTTAAACGCAACTCAAATTTAAAGAGGACCTCGACAGACTAAATTGTAATCTTTTTCCCGCTGCCTCATAGAATCTTTCTATTATATTATTAACAATACAGGTGCTTTAACCAACAATACACATATTGTGTTTAAAACAATCTGGCAGCAGTCTCCGGCTGCAGCACCCTGTGGCTGCTGCCAGATAAATAGGGTGATCTGCCATTGTTTTTACTGTAAGTTGCCATTTAGCTGTGTGGCTAAATGCCACATGTGGCTGCCATGTGTGACATTGCATGGTTGTGATTGGCTAAACCTTAGTGCTTGCTAAAATAGGAGGAACTCTACCTTGGAGCCAACAAAATAAATGCTGCTCTCCTTGTAAAAGGGCCATGAGATAGTCACATAGCTTTACGTGTATTTGTGCTGCCTGACTTACAGCAGGAACAGGGATCCATGTTTACTGTCCGATAAGTATGAACCGGGGGAAGTGAAATGATAGTTTCCTCCTGAGGGAACCCGTGGATGATCACATCCAATAACACTGACCTGTATTGATCAGAGTAGAGACAAGGCCCTTGAACATGCTCTTACACAGAGGAGAGGGCTTTGTGTGCAAGATATTAAAATGATCTTGACTCCCTGTTGACAGCTCTTTACAGACGGGGGGGGCCTTTTCTCTGTGCTTCACTGACGCAAATCCTATTCAGATGGCAGAGAGGCAGACAAAACAAGAATAATAGAAGAATGAATATGCAGCAGTGACAGCTATTGGTGCTTGACTTGTGCACCTTCATTGGCTTTTTACAACCACAAACAGATATGCAAATGACTTACTTGCAGGGGGAGTTTGCTGCCGTTGAGGGAAACCTAAACATCCAAATACGAACTGCAAACAAGCTCCACAGTTAACAGAAATGTCAGTAGTGCATACATTTAATTCTATTTCAGAGAAACAACAGAGACAGAAAAATATATGAACAACATGGCATGACATCGGGGGATGTAAATAACAAAATTCCGTTATTGACAGATAATTGTGAGTCGCTTGACAAATCGGCATATTCAGCCACGTCTTGGGAGTATTTAAAACATTCTGGGGATATGAATGGACAGCAGAGGAACGATTGTGTTGGAGGACTGGTTCGAAAACTTTCCAAAAATGAACCTAATGTTTTTATGCCTCAAAGCTTTCACTTTTGTAATATATTTTGAGTGATTTACCTCTCAAAGCACTGTGGCATAACAAGTGACACGAGGCTGACAAGTGACGCAAGAAATTTGTCTGCATGCTCCATCGCAGTTTGCTGAAAAAAGGCTGCAGCAAAGTGACAGAAAGAGTGTCTGACTTTAATAACGTAGGCCGCAGTTTCATCCTGTCGCCTTCAGAAAAAACTATGTTGGCCTATTTTAACCACAGCCATGAGCTTTTTTTGAACTTAACTTTGCTTTTGCTGCCTAAACTTAAACTGGGAAATCAAGTCATACATGGCACCATTCTCTTAGAAGTCTTATAGTCCTTTTAGAGAAGGACTGAGAGACCAATGACAACTTCCAAGAGCCCGTTTTTTTCTGCAAATTCTTCAGGTAAAGTCCACACTAAGAACATAACATCTAATCCACAAAAGAATAACCATCTGTATTGAGTTGTAGACACATTTGTATTGCCTTAACTTCCAGCAAAAGCCATGAAACAAGCAGAGACACAGACCAACAATTGTATTTGGTGATGATCTATGCACAAAGGCTCATTTAATATTCATCAGGAGCACGTTTTTGTTACTGCTAGTCTCAAGAGTACTCCTAATGCTTTAAAACCATTGTTATACATAGGATAATATGCATTATGATCTTTCTCTTTCTCTTTCTCTTTCTCTCTCTCACACCCCCACACACACACACACACAGGCTCCAGTGACCATAATAATACATCATAAGAGCAAAAGGAGAATTCTCTAAAGCAAACTGAAATAAAAGTCATTGTAGCTCACATTAAATCATCTGTTGGCGCTGGTGGTTTGCCAGACTGTAGAAAAAGAGAATGCCCAACGAACGAGAAAAAAGAGGGAATTAATTAAGTTGTTTAGAAAATAGTTAACTCTTAATGTTAAATGGGCCATGCTGGTCTCGTCAACACACGTTTCATTGAATTCCAGTGTTCGTACAAATGGTGTCCCTGTATTTTGACAGGCCACTGTGAAAATGTTTGAGTAGATAGTCAATGAGCTGACTCTCTGACCATCTCTAGATTTTAAATTCTACAAATATGTTGTAGGCAGTCTACTACTTTGAGCGAAGGCTGTTTTCAAGGTTAGATAAATAAAAGAACGGCAAGGCTACAAATAGATTAGACTAATGCATAACCAAACATGACGTGCAATAGATGCTGAGTGTACAGAATGGACCAGTATAGACAATCCATATGTCAAAGTGCAATTATAGTGTGAAAATATGTGTAAAAGATGGACCCAGGAGGATGTTACGCTTCCAGGTGTCACCAAACAGCTTTAGCCTGAGTCACACGACCTCCTCTCCACCATGGAACATATGAGGAGGACAGGTGACACAAACACACAGGAAGGAAAACTGAAACACGTCATTCCCACAGAGGGTAGAATTATTATTATTTTTATTTTTTTTATCTTCATTTTTACCAATGGTCCAAATCAAGATTCAATTTACAACTATATAACAAATCCTCAAATGTACTGCTGCTTAATGACAAAGATAAATGACAAAAAAAAACACTTAAAGAAACTTTTCATTATAAAAAATAAAGCTTTATTTATTAATGAAATAAAATATCATGCAACCTAATGTACAACATAGTCTGTATTTGCAGCTCCAGCTGCATATATTATCCAATCAGCAGACATGTCTGTACTTTTGTCTTTACTTATTATTTTCCTTATGAAAGGAATGCAGCGCATGACACGTGTCACATCGAGAGAGGAAGAACTGTGATCGCCAGATGATGAAGAGGTTGTGGTTATTGGTTGCGAGAGAGAAAACAACCTGACAAGGAAAGAAAGGGATTAGATGAAGGAATTCTGTACAGGGAAAACTAGAAAAAAAACTAGATCAGATGATTATAATCATTGTGTCTGAGAGGAGGGTGGAGAAGAAAGGTGAGAGGGAAAAAAATCAATGATAGATGAAGGGAAAGACAAATGAAGAATGACAGAGGGGATGAAGGAAATATGGTTGATTGGCTCCTATATGGTCATGGGAACAATCCTCCATACATGAAAGTGCTGTGGCTGTGTGTGCGTGTATATAACCTGGGGCATGTTTCTGAAATCTGTACTCATTAGTGTCAGACATTGATGCAATTGTTAAAACTTTTATTTGTCATGGAAGGTTAGCAATTGTTCTGCTTGTTCTCGAAAAGGATCATTCAGTCGAAGACAACTGCCGATGTGATGTAGCGGCCGTTTCTAAGGCTGTTTTCACACCGATGTAAAGCACAGTGCAGCACAAGTTAAGACTTGTTCAACTTCTGACCTCAGGGCAGCACCACACACATACAGTTTCCTTCACACGTCTGCTACGTATTCTTGCCATGATTGAAACTGAAAAGGTTGTAAGAAAGTTCAAACAAGCATCTTTTGTAAACCAAAAAATAAAAGCACCCAAAACACTCACCTATCATTGCAGAGACGTTCAATTTCTTGCAGCAGAGCTTAAACTTGGGCGTATGTTCGCGTATACTTGATGAGAAGCCAGTAGGGGATTGTGACCTTGTCTCTGCACTAGTGACTCCTACTGGTTGGATGTTTGCAGAAAACATCAGTGAGCAGCAGGTTATATCCCAAAATATTGCTGTCAGTTTGAAAAGAATAATCAGTAATCTAGACCTGCCCTGTCTGTCGTTGGAGCAATGGGGCACTGAATTTGATCAATTAATCAGCGAACCCAAATACCGGGGGTCACTGCGGGCTGAATTTGAGTTGCAGCCTCTAAACTTAAGGTCCGGCTCAGCTGTCGTCTGCTCTCCTCCCGGTGAAGTAGTCTCCCAGCAGCGAGGTAGGAGGCGGTGGGATCGCGGGGGTGCTCTATCTAGCTAATTCTTGTCTCATCTGTGGTCTGATAAATTCATCAAATTCAGTGCACCATAGTGCTATTTCCCAAGCAACTGTAGCCGTCATACTTAACGAGTCCCCCATGTGTGCGGTTTTCATGGGAACGCAACCATCAAGGCTTTCTGTCACACAGAAGTGACCGGTGTTTCATCTAAAATAGGTTGGAGAAAAACACGGTCACAGTTTTTTAGGTAATGATACTGCGAGGTACCAGTAAGCCGATGGTCATTGCTTGAGGTCAATGCCTAAAACTCAAGCAATGGCACTGACCTCAACTAGATACGCAGGGCAGGTGTTGCCAAGAAAAGTAGTGGGATTGTTAATTACATGGCTACATCAGGGGTGAACGCAGCGTGTAAGTGGTGAATATGCACCACAGAGATCTGCTCAACAAATGTAGAAATAAATCCAGTTTTTTATTTTTATTTTTTTACGCGAGGTCTGCATGGCCCTTTTACACAGAAATTGGTTGTAAAGTGTATATATACATATTTCCTAATCGAACTACCGATATACAGGAAATACCTTATTGAGTGCCAATGACAATTTTGGCATTTTAGTTTTTACATTTCCATTATTTGTCTCCTGTCATCTGCATCCTTTGATAATAGCTGACAAGACATAGCAATTCGTAGCAGACTGAATGAAGTTTTGCTTGGTTCAAAAAACTGAACAACAACAATCCCACGTAATCCCAAAACAAAGGCGCACTGTCTTGTTATGGCTGTGACTCACACAGCCCTATGCTGGATGCTGCAGGAGCAGCCAGTACAAAGATACATTATGTCTTCAACGTAGCCAAAGCGTAATGTGTTGCTAAAACAACATTTTAATGTATTTATCTGTTTTGTATTTATTTTTACCTTTTTACCTATCTTCCACCTTTATTAGGAATCTGTCTACATAGCTGAATAGTGTGCACCTACACGCGTGAGGACAGAAGAGTCGGTGACAACAACAAAATTCAAAGAACTGGAAAGTAAGAAAGGGTAGAATTTTGTTAAAAAATAAATAAATTAAGAAAAGAAGCAAGGAATGCTGTTGAAACCTGGCCTCTTGTCTCATAACACAACATCTCTTTATTTTATTTTTCTATTTGCTTCATACAGGCAAGAGCTGCAGCTGAAAATCTACAGTAGTGTACAAGAGCCATTGTCTCCGGGTGTTTTGGGGTAGCAGCTGTCACGTGGCCCGACCCAGAAGCTACAGTTTGTCCCCTTTGTCCACAATGTATCTTTACTTTACATACGTAACCCCAGAGCGTGCATCCTTTGACTTTATGAATACAACCTCGAACCATTAAATCTCTTAACCATTTGTCCAACAATATATTGTATGCTCCTCTACGGCCAACAGTCCTACTTCGACAATAAATATAGCTCTTAGATTCTCTTTTTCTTTTACTCAAACACAATATGTTTTTCAGGTCCTTGTACAGTTGTCTTGTTCAAACCATGCAACACATACTGGATGTCTGTGGTCAGGACTGTATTGAATTTGTCCAGGTTGTTGTTGCATGTGTATCCATGCATTCATATTCATGTGTATTGTCACAGATGGCGGGTTTGCACAGTCAACCCTGCATACATAGTTTTTTTTTCCTATGAAAATATGCAGTTAAATGCCTTGTGTGTACCTCCGTGTTTTATCATTTTTATGTCCAGTGTCCATGTGTGAGTTTTCCTTTATAGCCTCACAAATGTTCACATTCAGTGTGTGCATTCTGGTCACGACCTCTCGAACACACACAATGATTTGGTGTGTATCCTTGCGCAATCACAGCCTCTCAATGTCCCTGTATTTCTTCCTCAGGATGGAAACTTGGTCCCTGAACAACACGGGGTCCAGCCTCATCTGGGAGTGCACCAGGGGCATGAAACCCAGCCAGCGACTGAAGGCGTTCATGCAGGTCTGTCGCTGGGCGAAGTGGTCTGGGTCGGCCCACCGAGATGACTTGGAGCCCTTGGTTTAGAGAAAGACAGATGAGAGGGGGGAGGATAAATGTATCAGAGCAACTAAGGAATCAATCAACACAGCTTTGTAGCAGCTGGTACTGTAATACTATCTAGAAGATAATGAAAATAAGGAATATATAAACACCTGATAAAGTCTTGGTCACACCAAGAAAATTCACTGCACCTCTTTGTGATGTATATTTGGTTTAAGTAGCTTGGTGATGTAGTGATTAGACAGGTTTAGTTGGTGAACCACTGTACCTTAAAAGCTGAGAGCTAACACAGCCAGGACATACCTACCAAAGCTGCTTCCTATTTTCTCTGTGCTGTGCTGTTAAATCCACCCTGGCCTTCTGTTCTCTGGACGGTACATCGTTTCAATTATAATTACTGAAGAGGGGACAAAAAGGTATGCTAGCAGTGCTGTAATGAATCTGAACACGGCTTTCATTTCCTCTCTGTGGTCTGTTTTTAGAGCTGCGTGTTTCCTTGGCTACAAGGTTAGATGTCTATATGCTTGCATGATTAAAATTGCTTTGTCTCCCAAGTTTTTATTTATTGTCACAACAAACTTGAAACAACTATTTTGATTGCTATCCCATAGAATCACATGAGGCCATATTGCTCATAAACACATAAGCGGCATGCTGACTTATTCGCCAGCATCATGAGCAAAGACGGCGGATTTTGACGGGTGAGGGTCGAACAGGAGCGCCTCCATGCTGGTGAAGCGGCTCCTTATCGCGGACAGCTTGTCATGACGTGGCAGGAGGCGTAGCTCATAGTAACACATACTGTATCTCCCGCTATTTGTTTTCACCACCCGCTCCTCTAGAGAATCCAGGTTCATCACAATGACAGAGCTGGTCGACCTGGGACAGCTGTTTCACTCTGTGGGAATCCCCAGAGTAGTTGCTGACACTTTTGCAAACAGCAGCACAGAAAGTCAAACTGGTAGAACACATACACTAAAGTGTCTTTAGTACAACCTGCTTTGCAACTTTTTGGCTGCAACTATAGCAGGTTGTATATCTCCCTCTGCCTGTACAGCAGTGGTACACATAACCTGGGAGATTTGAAGAGTCTAAAATGGTGCAGCTGATCATATATCGCATACTTGTTTTAGAGGCTCTTGCCGTTGATTGCATCTTATTGTTAACATGGACTTCAGCTCTTTCATGTCACCTTCATTTTTAGCAGTAGGTCACTGAGATATTACATTATTAACGACAGTTATTTGAACGATGCAGTTGTTGTGCGCTGTTCCCCTCAGTGGTCACAGCATTTGAAGCTTCCTGAATAGAGTTGGAGCAGATTCATCCTGTGTGCAGCAGGAGGGTGGCAGCCGGGTTTACAGAGGGTCAGGTAGAATAATAAAAAAATCAACTCAAAGAAATGGTTTGGCCCTTCAAAACATAAAACATCTCTACTCTTGGAATATAAAATGAATGGATAAATGAGAAATATCAGCCAAGACACATCTGTCCTGACTTATTTTTGCTTCAAATCTGGTGGTACAAGTTTCCTAAAAGATTCCTCCACTTTACTTCAAGCAAAGGCACAAATCGGGGGTGAGAGAGGGGGGAAGGGACACTCAAAAAGGAAGAGAGAAAGCGAGAGCGGGGAAAGGAGGAAGTAAATCTCGGTTTGCCGTGCTGCCTTCACAATTAAGACATTAATCACTGAGTCCATACTGCCGAGTCATCGTCCTGCCTGTGGTCAGGCCATCAATCAAAAGCTGACATAGTGCTGGCCACAGGAAGCACTCACATACACGGGCGCTCACACACACACGCACACACACGCACACACACGCACACACACATGCACACACACGCACACATACAACATGGACATATATGGATCTCCCACAGAGAAGGTCAGGGCTGTACATAGCCTGAAGCCTCTCCACTATTCATCCAACACAAGGAGGTGAATCTCTTTTCATCGTCTTTTCTATTTTTGAAAAGGGAGTCAGGGAATTTAACTATTCTATGTGGAACATATCAAAACCAACGTCAAGCTCTCTTAAAGGTGCCCAGTGCACATTTTGACCAAAAGTAGCGCTATGGAGTACTATTAATGATAAAGGAGTCTCCATGTTGTTTGTATCTTGTGCTGTATAGCACATGCAAGATGCAGGATGCATGATGCAAGATACACATTCCTGTTGATCGTTTCACACTATTCCACTGATTGTGTGCCGAGAAACAGAAATGTCCAAGCAAAAGTCAGGGACGAAGACGACATGGAGGTGAACATACAGGCTCCAGTTATGGAAACTTGGTATTGCTAACGTGTCATTGCCTCAACACATTGCAAACACTCCGTTGTAGATGGAGGGTCATAGCGGATTTAGTTTTGCTATTTCCTATTTTCTTAATATTCTAACACTCAGGAAGCCTGCCCTAAAGGATTTATTATACTGTCGGACTGCTGGATTGCTCTGTTAGTGGTATGACATCATTTATTTCAGAATGTTTTTAAGGGCGCATTGGGATCATTTGGATTGCCTCTCAACGTCTCTCAACATGTTGACGGCGAGTCGGCGTCTAATTGCTAATGGTGCTGGCAGAGCACCGAGCAGTTAAAGGGTAAATACACGGTAATAAAAACATGAACGGGACAAAACTCACCTTACAAGATAATCTGAGGTCTTGTTGTTCTACCTGATATTTTTTTCTTTTAATTAAACATTTCCTATAACACTGATGACTGATCATTTTAATTCTTAAAAAAATGCATTGTGGCTGGGATCACCAGTCTTAAAGGGTAACTTTGGTATTTTTCAACAGAGGAAGAATGCTGTGAAGAGTGGGACCTGTTGCTATTCCACATTCAGATTCCACAATGTGACTTCTACAGCGAGATGTAACAAACAGACCGGATCAAGCAGAAGCTAAAGAGGAGCCTTTTATTTCTCTGTAGGGTCCTTTTCTATTATGTTGTCAGACACCAATAACAACATTCTAAGTCTGTCAGTGGCAAACGCAAACACATTTAGTGGACGTAACGTCACACTGAAAGCTGTGCAATCTGTGCAGCTTGTTTTGCAGTTGCCGGTTACAGCGCTGTCTCTCAATATTTGAACAATTTCCATAACTTTTGTCCCCATTTCTCACTTAAATACAAGGACATGGGAAAATAGGCTCCAGGACAGTTTTGCTTTAACTTTAAGGACGCCCACATATCAGTGGTGTGTGTACAGCTGACAATAAAGCTCTACCTGGCTCATCATGGTTTCCTTGTACTGCTTCTTCTGTGTGACTTTGATTGGCGGCTGCTTGGTGACAGCTGAAACCAGGAAGTTCATCAGGATGTCTTCACAATTAGCCATGCGGTCCACCATTGTCAGCAGGCTGGCCGGGACGTAGTGGGTGAACAGGTAGTGGTAGTATCTGACTCACAGAAAGGAAATAAGACAGATGAGGTTAACTGTGTATTTATTCCTTTTATTAAAGCTGCACTTCTTTCTATTATGTTCTATTCTGTATGGTTTCTGTGTTGCACTTGGGCAGCAGGGGAGCACTAGATCACTGTCAACTCTGTTACCTCCCTGCTGTCCCTTGTGCGCTCTCTCTCTCGCTCTCTCTCTCACACACACACACACACACACACACACACACACACACACACACACAC
>NW_022280055.1:3394320-3397038 GCF_004355925.1 Anarrhichthys ocellatus | reverse complement strand
ACACACACACACACACACACACACACACACACACACACACACACACATACATTTTCCCTCTTTCCTTTTCACTCTCCGATTATTATTTTTTTCTATGAATCTTGTTGGCATTTTAAGTTTTAAATAACAAAAGGATTAATAGATGCACAATGGGACAATGAGGGAGCTTTTTATCTGCATTACAAGATGCTTCAAATCCGTTCAGAGACCGATGCTCTTCTACATTTAATTTACCGCTCTGCTTAATACTTTGGTTTACCTTTTCTTTTCTTTCAGTCCCAGCTTTGTGTTTTGACAATCATTTTAAGAGATAGCAGAGAGGTGGAGAGCAATCATACTATCCCATTTGCCCCTCTCTATTACTACACTTAAAAAAATAAATGAAATGTGACTGTTGAGAGATGACTATTAATGTGGTTTGTATCTTGTGGGGAAGGAATAAGTATATCTGTGAAGTTGGAATAGATCAACCTGACAGGCAAATTAATGACAGTGCTGGAAGAGTGGCTTTACTGGGCTCATTATTAATTCAAATCATTAAATTATATCATCATATATTAGTCGTTGTGCTGTGTTATGCCTTTAAATGATCATCAATAATAGCCAATAGTTTAGTCAGTGTATAGTAAACAATACACAAAGTAATATAAAACAGTAAGGTTGAATTAAAACATACATGTTCATAAAAGTGTTAAGATTTTAAGTAACAGACCTTGTACATCAGCCATAACAGTAACTTATTCTTAATACTAAAATGAGAGTATTTTGTTAATTGGATTCACCGTCCCGTACTTCCTGGATGCACCCAAGTATTTTGGTTAAATTCAAGTCTTCATGAATGTCTTTCATTGTGATTACCTCATGTTCATTGTGAATCATTTGAATGACAAAATAAATGAACAGTAACTGCAAAGCTTGACTGATCAGTAGATCATGTGGGTTTTGTACCTGTGGTAAAAAGCTGCCCCCGTAAGGACCATGGAATAGTCATTGGTCCATTTGGAGGTGTAGCCCCAGCGGGACCTGGAATTGTCCCAGTAGTGGCTTCTTGCTGGATAACCGACGATACGCTCCGGAAAGCTTTGCCATACAATAAAGGCAAAATCCACCTGTGGGAGTATAAAGTAAAGAAAGACTTCAGAGGTAAGAAAAGAAGACGAGGGCAGTGGGAAATGAAGAGCATGATACAGTCTGGAAATAAAGAAAGGGGTAAAAAAGGATGGTGAAAATGAGGAGGAGGAGGAGGAGGAGATATGGTAGGAGGAAGAGGAAAGGTGCAGGAGAGGAAAAAACAAAGTAATGTTGAGAGCCTATTCAAAATAAACAGAAAATCCTTCCTAATTTAAACAGCGTGTAGAGGAGATAAACAACTTATTCAGAATAGCTGTCAACTGGCATTTAGTTTGCAAGGATGTCGTCAAAAAAGCAGCCTCTGCTTCTTCACAACCTGACAAATAGCATTGCAGCATTGGGAACAGTTCCCTCCCACCTAAATGTTTACCATCAAATCACATGCCGCTATAGTCTGTACATGACAAGAGATTCACTACAAACAGTTTTATGTTAGAATTTCGATTCTCCATTTTTAACACAAAAAGGCCTGGCCTCAAATTTCGAAATAACGTGAACAATAAAGAGATACTGAAGAACAAGAGATCCTAAAAGACAACAGTTGTCAGAAATAAAATTCGGAAGACTTTGTTGTTTTTTTCGTTTGCAGTACATTTGAGTGGGCTGTGGTTGCATGCCGGAAAGCCGTCTCTGTGGACAACATGTGGCAACATGTGAAACAATCTGGTCGTAGATGTCGCATCTTAACGCCATTTTCTCGTCTCAAGTTGCTAATTGGACTGTAAAAAATAACTGGCAAACAGAAGAAGAAATCTTGGCCCGGATCTGCGCTGGCTACACCGGAACCCCAGAAATAAAGCCCGTAGCCCCCAGAGGCTAGATTGTCATTAGATCGACAGTCGATGTGTTCCGAGATTGGTTTGGTTCTGTTCTAACTGATGTTCACCATGACACTAATTTGTACTAATTTGATGAGGTCCATTCCATAAAGTCTGTTTGCTTCTTCTCATGTATTTTCATTGACTCTATAGATAAATACGCCAGCTCCAATTCCCTTCCTTTTGAGTCCGAACACACCTTCAGTACAAGCCCTGAGCAGCTCAAAGGCATCTAAATGCCTGGCTATAATTCTCTAACACACTTGTGTTTGCTGAGAGGGTGTTAACGGCTTCTGGAGCTGCATTTTCTTCATCCATACATTGGTCTTTCCTTCTCCACATCCCTTGTCTGGAGCACCTGGTGTCCTTGAAGAAGCTTGAGCTACCTGATAAAGAGCCTCTTTTGAATTCAAAAACACCACTGAGACTTTCAGGCAGACACACCAGAGAATAAGGGGATCAGCACATAATGAAATACTTGGTAATACACACAGACACACACACCACCTCGGGGCCGGGTGAGAAAAATAATTACGAGAATAGTAGAGGTAGGGAGAGACAGCGTCGGGGAGGGGAGCACTGAAAGTGGATGTTCTTTAGCGAAACCTCGCGGCTTCTGTCATGAATCGCGTGAGCAATTACTGTAAAGCGCCAGCGCTAAGCCGAGAGAAAGGTTGGAGCTGCCATTCTCAGTGTAGCCCCTGATAATGTGTGCACACAAAGTGTGTGTGTGTGTGTGTGTGTGTGTGTGTGTGTGTGTGTGTGTGTG
>NW_022280055.1:3372966-3394310 GCF_004355925.1 Anarrhichthys ocellatus | reverse complement strand
TGTGTGTGTGTGTGTGTGTGTGTGTGTGTGTGTGTGTGTGTGTGTGTAGGTGTGTGTGTGTGTGTGTGCTTGTGATACATACTAATAGATTCTACAAGGCCAAAATTGATCCAGGGAGCAGGGGGTCAATCCAGCAATAGATCTGTGACAAATCTCTCCCGACATTTGGATTTAACATGTCCAATGTTATCAGATGAAAAGAAGCTACATCACATCTTAGAGCCTGCGTCCTCCCTCAGTATGTGGTCTTTTTCCAATATGTTTTGAGGAGTTTTCAATCTCATTTTTTTGTTTCTTTCTTTTTTGCTCCTTGTGAAGTGATGCCACTGCGGCGCTCTCACTGTCAACTACCATCTGATTTCAGGGAGATAAAAGTGAGGAAAATGTGTCTTAAACTGAGCTTGCATCCAGCAGGTTTAGAGCGCTGTGGCTTTGCTGAAGCTTTACCAACAGTCACGGCGTGATCCAGGACAACCAGCTGGGGCGTAAGGACCACACTGTGGCCACAAGCGGCTACTGCAGGTTTGTAGTTCAGGGCATCTTTTGAATTACAGCTGTTCTCACCAGGTACATCTCTGTGGTGTGTGGTTACGTGTGGCCTCAAGTGTTTGCCAACATTTACACTTACAGAAGAATGTCAAACTTTCCATTATCTGCCCTGAACTCTAGTTTATTTGAATCGATTGCTTATGGCTCCTGACAGTGACAGCTCGAAATACCAACGCAGAAAGTTTAATGTGTGAGATGTTGTAGGTTTGTCTTAAAGGTGCTGAATTCGATATTCAGAGCATATCTATTGCCTCTCAAGGCTCCGAACATAGCGATGTCTGTGCCGGTGGCTCGCAGCTAAAGGTGCTAACAGCACTAACAGTGCAAACAATGGCAACAGTGTTGACAGAGCTAAAAGTGTTTCCCTGAGGGGGAACCGGATGGTGGGCACGACACTTTTGCACTGCACAGATGACAAGATATGTGATGTAAATCTATGAAAAAAAATAAAGTTTGTGAATTTGTGGAAACAATGCAGGGAACTGTGTTAAAATTCCCCATGCTCCCTTACAGTTAACATGTGCATGTGTGACTTCAGTGTTGCACATAGGTTGTCAGTGTTAATTAACAGTTTTCTGCTTTGAATTTGTACTCAAAGGCACATCTTTCTTTACCAGTGTTTGTGCAACTTCACTGTTGATATTATTCGAATCAGTTCTATTCTACTCTTACTGTATTTTTTGTTGCTGTACATATAGTGTGAATATTTTCCATACATTTACAAACTGGACTTTCTCATGCAGAAGTCTTTCATTACACAAGCTAATTGCAGGGGGCTTGTCTCCTCTTAAGGAAACCCCTCGTTACTGCCTTCTATTTACTTAGTGAGAATAGTACACAGTGCAGACCATGATCCAGTTATCTACATCCATACAGTACTTCAGACTATGGATCAGTCCAAAACCCCCGAACGTAACCTTGGTCTAGTCCTACATGTCAAAATGATGGTACTTGCACTAAATCACACAAAATCAACTATTTAAAAGATCAGCTGGAAAATGCATCGTCAGAAAGCTGAAAACAGGGCTGTTTTCCTGAGCTCATGAAAAGTTAAGTTTTTAGAGCTACTTGGCTCTCAGGACAGCAATGCTACAGATATATAATGATCATATAGAATATGATGCATTGCTGTAGATTAAACTACCCAACATAAAGGAGTTAAAATTACCATGTCTACTTTTGATACTTTAAGTACATTTTGTCTGCATACTTTTACTTGTAATGGAGTATTTTCATAGCTTAGTATTAGTACTTTTAGGTAAAGGATCTGAATACTTCTTCCGCCACTGCTGAAACCTGCCCAAACCCTGCAACATAGACAGGCCCCTAAATGAAAAAAGGATACATATTCAGCCATTGCTGTTGAGGAACTATTTCCGAATCCACCATATTGAAAAAGTCTTCCAAAGGGCACAACTCTGCAGCATGCTTGGCCGCCCAATAAGAGACTAAAGCTTTGTCAGGTTTTTCCAGTCGTATTCCCGTCTCTAATCTCTCTTCATGGAATAATCATACATTTAATGAGCTGAAACAATGTAATTATGAAATTGGCACAGCCATTCTTCCACTGAGGTATTATAATATGAAAAGTCCTATTAAAAGCGTAATGTTCTCTCTTGCACATTTTCACTCACTTGACATGTTTCATCTCCTTTCAATAAATCCCCTCACCATGTTAGAAGGGCAATTAGAGGAACGGGTTAGTGAGCACAGCAAAGATTCCCTCTACTTCCCCTTCATGATATCTCTCTCTCTCTCTCTCTCTCTCTCTCTCTCTCTCTGACATCTTCTTTTTCTTCTTCTTCCTCATTTCATAAAACAAGCTGTGCGCCCATAAAAGTTTAGTTGTACAAACTTGCTCATATTGCTGTGCCACAAATTGTAGTGCAATAAAGTGTAATTGTGATCCTGCCAGCGTAGAAAAGGTGAACATTGACTCGCTCCCATCAATAAAACATCTCAGTTTAAAGATATATTGGATCTCTTGGGCTCATTGGGCTTCACAATCCATTATGGATCGCATCTTTTACTCGCTGAAAAGCTAGAGAGAAACGAGGCTGCTACTTGTGATGACTCTCAAAGTAGAAGCACTCACTGAGCATCGCAGATGAGCTGTTCCTGATCATTTTTATTTTTGTTGCTTTTTAGGCCTAAAACATATGAAACTTTATTTTTATTACATTTCTTTTACCCGAAATAGCCATTAAATGTATCTATATTGGGTTATTCATTGTTAGTGGTGAAGTCCGACCCATGCTGAATTGAAATTGTCTCAAGTATATCTACACATGAGGAATTTAGAGGTAACAATGCATTTATTTAATCCAGCATTATTTTATTTTAATTATTGCTATCAGTCTCACAGTTCACTGTCCCTCAGCTTCATCAGACCTGTATTAAGAACTGATTTACTAGTTTACATTAAAACAATTAACTGATGAGTTTTGTGGTTCTACAAAGTGTCAGTTCAACACCTTGATTAAAATAACTAGATCTACAAACCTTAATTATATACCAGTTTCGAAAATCTGAAAAGAAGACAAAAAAAAAGAATATAAATGTAATATTGTAATATATGTATTGGCCTGGTTAATTAGTTTGCCTATTTTTTAAGTTTCAGTATTTTCAAAGCCTAAGGAATCATACCATTAACTGCTAACATGTCAAAGTCTTGATTAAAAAAGGGTGAATTGAAACATTATTTCCTCTCTTGACTGCTTTAGACAATTCATTGGTTTCTAATTTGTCTTTTAAAAAAAGTGTCAATCTAACAAAGCATTGGGGTGTGTCCCATCCTCTCTCTTAAGTAACAAGTGAGACTTTAATCAAAGAGGAGTTTTGACAGTGTAATGATACAGACACAGAGGTAATGGCTCTCGTAAAACTCCCGACTCGGTGAAAGCGCTCCGTTTTGCATTATACCCTGTTCAATGTGCTTCTCTGCTCTCCTTTACCTATTTCCTTTGCTTTCTATCCTTCTGTCTGCTTTTCTATTCCCTTACATTTTCCCCTTTTGCTACCTCTGATCTTTTCTCCTGTGCACTTCTCTCTTCTTTCCCTTCCCTTGGTTTCTTTTCATTCTCTCATATTTATCTTTTATCTGGTGTTTTCCTATCTCGTCTTTTCTTACAATTTCATACCCTGTCCTCATTACTCTACTCTTCCATTTCCTCTTTACCCTACCCACTTCTCTCTCCTTTTCTTTCCTCAGTGTTTAGTTTAATTAAAAGAACACCATAACAGTATTTATTCTAACACCACATCGCACTTATTTTAATCAAGACTGTCTAGAGCATCCTGGCAAACCACTGAGCCTCCACGATATTGACATCTCTGTCTTTTGTATTTTTAATCTGTTGAACTTTCTTGCTTTGCTAAACTTCCTACTTGGTTTATTTTTATCTGCTGCATTTGTAAATGTCCTTTAAAGGCAAAGCACATTTTCTTCCCCTGGTTCAGTGGCCATCGCAATGTTTGGCAATTCATTTGTAATGAATGGTATTCATGACTGAGCGTGGACTGACTGCCTAATTTGGGAAAGGATCAATACGGTGTTAAGACATCACCACCTTTTGCCAAAAGCTGACAAAGACTGTAGCTTGTTATAAATACATTGCCAGTGTGTCTTTCAGTCTTTCAGTGGGTGGAGTTATTCAAAAATGTTGCGATCCCTTTACGTGGAGTCAGTTGTTCTGAAAGTTGAAAAAACCTCTAGAAATGTGGGCAAAAGTACAAAAATGTATATCTATGTTTGTGCTCACTTGCCACACTTTGCAACATGTCATATTAGATGATACTCGGACGCTTTTTTTTTGGAAGTTTAAACTCCAGCAAAAGCAACGTCCTCTGAGTTTGTGTTATGTCCGTCGAACACATCGGTTAGTCCTCTTCCTAAATGCCTTTCTTCTTATTATGTAAAACGTGAACTATGTATGAAGAACAGTATGTAAGCTAATCAGCCAAACAGGGATACGTCAGGATGAAATACTTATAATACTAGAGTTGACGTTTTGCCTCGGACATGCTTCATTTTTAAAACAAGTCACCTGCCACCAACCAACATGGAGCTAATGTTATCTTAACTAGCGAGCTAGCTACATCTGATTAAATCTGCCAGTGATAGTTTGCATTCCGGCAATCAAAAAATAATTGCCAGTTGCTAGCTACAAATAAAACAATACAGTCATTAGAATAAATGTTGGCAGAAACGCACAATGACACATGGCTAATGTGGTGAAAAGATCGGTTAGGTTTAGGCAAGAAAACTACATAACAACGTAACGTAACAACGTAACGTAACATCGTAACGTAACAGTGTAACGTAACAGCGTAACGTAACAGCGTAACGTAACAGCGTAATGTAACAGTGTAACGTAACAGCGTAACGTAACAGCGTAACATTACATAAAAACGTAACGGTGTAATGTTAAAACATAAAAACATAACCATAAATAAACAACAACTGCTCTCAGGGGATTTCCTTACAAAACTTTACAGAAAAACACCTACAGAAAACAACTATTGGGAAAAAAGTCTTACAGACAACAACCTTACGAACAACAACCTTACGGAAAAAGCGTAAAGTAAATGTTTACACCATCAGAGGTCACCTGGGTGAAAGTCCTGTGTTTGTTCATTTCTAATCACAAAAGGTAATGTGAAGTTTCTTGGTCTGTTTTTGGTGTCTGATCAGATCAGATGTCTGATAATGGTGTTTTGGTTGCCTTGTGTCTTGGGAATGTAGCCGATTCACCTCATTTTCTTGATAAAGCATCAGTGTCTCAGTTTACCAGTTTGTAAGGGTCAATGTCATGCCAACTGGTTGACTAGTCACCAGCGACTCACCTCATTTGTTGAGAGAACCGAGTCTTCATCCAGACTGAGAATGGCATCAGTGAGGATGACGCTGTGGGGGAAAAAACGACTGCTCATCGTCTGGAGGGACAGAAAGACAAAACTTAGATCATTATAATGTATCGATATAAATATCCCATCTAAAGCAACATAAATTACATTTTTGTGATGTGGCAATAAGCATCAGTGGTAACTGACCTGTAGCCAGTACTTGCTGAAATGTTTTGGTTCACATTCGTTTTTTGAGTATTTTATACTTGTATTAGATAACTATAGAGGAGTGACAGGAAACAAAACAGAGATTGTAAGTTTGGCAAGATTTGAACAGAAAATCCATAGTTTTTTATCTCAGGATATATGTTTATAAGCATCTTAAGAGGTATAGAAATGGTATCAATGTGTGAAAAATCAAGGCAAAATAAGCAATGACAAAATGTCTTTGTTTCACAACCTCTTGTGTGTCCATCAATCAATGAGCTGACTTAAGAGGTTTTGTGTGAGTCTTTATCAATTCACTGCCTAACAGAAAGTGTAGTAGACCTTGATCCATTGGCCTAAAGAGAGTTGCTGCAGCTGATTATGTTATTGACCTGTAACTAAAGTGTAAATTATTGAACTGTTGAGTAGAAAAAGAAAACAGAGCACAGATGTTGACTTTATGAAAGAACCACCAGGTTACACACTGCAGCATTGCTCTCACACACCGTTACAGTTTGTGATCGCTCTGACCAATGTTTACTTATTCAGTGGGTAGAACCTCAAAATGTGAGCCCTTTTCTGGGTGTCTTTCAAAGAAAAAATGGTTATTTTGAATCATCTGTACCATCAACTATTCATCAACCATTATGATTATCTCTGCATTAGGTTTGACGAAAACTTACTGGCTGTAATTATGTCTTTATTTCTGGGCTTTTATCTTGGTCAACTAAGGTTTTATGTAATTGAAATGGACCTCTGTGTTGACTACAGTCACAGTAGTGGCATTTAACACAGATTCACTGTCTGTCTGAAATAAAGTATATAAAATCCATACGCCCCAGGGGTAATATTAAGAGGCTTATTTTACAAAGCAAGGCCACAAATATCCGCAAGTTTAATGTGTACTTCCATCTCAGCTTATTAATGAGCCGATGAATGCTGACTGCAAATTCATCAAGAAGTTCAGTGTAACATCAAATGAATTTCAATGCAAATCTCCTAAATTATTTGAGAGTGCCACATAAAAAAATGCATTAATTCACTGCTTAAAGTCAGTACTCTTGGCAGAAAATGTATTTTCTTTGGATGGATGCCCTATAATCAGCAGGCAGGTAATTAGTTCTGTCAGGATGAGGTTCATACTAGTGTAACAGTCTCTCAGCTTTCTTATGAAAACTGCCATCACAGTGTTATTGGCTGAAGTAAATTAGCCACTTGCCTGATTATGAACTGTATTCATCCTGGATTAATGGTCGGAATGCAGTAAATTCATGAAATTAAAGATTCCCATGAGTAATACGAAGCATATGCACAATCCCATGCACAATGCACACACATTGTCAAGGGTCAATTTACATTATGACCTCCCAGCATCCTTCAGCACCTTCATAGAGGTTTATTTCAAAGGGCCCCTTGTTCATTGCCGATGATTGACTGATTTGAGCCTCTTTCATTGTTTTTCTCTTGCATCAAGTGTTGAAATAGTTTTTAATGCCCCTTTACAAATATATTAGACCAAAAACTGTTTATTACATAATTAAGTTGACAAATCATTCTGGACTTTAAAAAAAGAAGCTGACAAACCAATCGAAATCTTAATCAGCTGATGAGGACCATGTGATATGGTTGTTTTCAACCATATCACATGGTCCGAATAAGTCAATAAGTCAACATTGAGTTGAGTTTGTTTTGTCAGCTGCCATTTCCAAGTTCAAGAGTCAATCTACCATCTAAGTTCAGATGGGTATATCTCAACAGTTGGATGGATTGTCATGAAACTTGGCATTGACATGATCGGGCAGGATGAATCCTAAAAACTTTGGGTGATCTCTTAACGTAAGTAAAGTGGATCGGATTGACGGTTTCCGAAATAAGTGAAGGGCACATACACAAATGTACACACAGACAGAGATTTCTTGCTCGATTGTTAGATGAACACGCTGACATTAGCTCAAAGCAGCGCTGCGCCTAAGTACAGCCACACAGGGATGCATGTGCATGGCTGTAGAATCTTGGTCTCGTTTATTGTGATTTGTCAAAATGAATTCACATCACATCCATACAGACATACAAAACCCCCGTCACCCCACTTCCCTCTGGCAGGTGTCAATGCTTTTCTGCCTCTGGACAGAGATTAGATCCCACTGAGATCACTGGCAGTTCAATGGTCTGAACCTTATCTTTGTCGTCTTTGTCGCTCTCCTTTCACCCATTTCCCCTCTTTGTATTTGCCATGACTCCTGCTACTTCAAGGGGCGTCTTTGAGGATATCTGGTCTCTCTTTGTGTCACAGATCTATCCAGATATCTGTAAATTACAGCTAAAAGTCAAAGATCACATCTTCATTTATCGGCACCATAAACTATCGACAGATCCTGTCTCTCATGATGAACATTTTGATGAGCATCTCATTATATAACACAAAAAAGTTAAAGGATAACTTGTTTCCATTGTGGACGTCTGGTAATTGGACTACGCTCATCAGGTAATTCCATTTCATGTGCTTTCATGGTCTAAATGGAAACGACTATAAAGGTTTACATCACCTAGTATACAGTACTGCAATCTGCTGTGTGTTACAGCTGACATGGACTGGAGTTAAAGCTGCACAAACTTATATTGTTTTCTCATGAATTTAACAGTCGCCCTCTATCTTTTATGAACCGGATTTTAGAATTTTATATATTTTTAATTTGCACCTTGTTGTTATTGTTATCTTAGACTTTTACATTTTTACATTTGCACTCTTCCCCACTCTTTGTATTGCAGGCTGACTAATTTCTCGAGGTAAATCAAGTTTAATCTTACCTTATCTTAGTTTCTTGGCTAATCTTGATTTTTATTCAGTGCAATCTGCAATGTGTTAGAACTGACATGGTAAAATAGTCAGTTTGCCAACTCTTCACTTTTATGATCCTTTGGTATAATTTAAATGCATAGCTAAGGAATCAGGATCAATTTTCAAGATTAACTTATCAATATTAAATGCGGGGTGTGGTGGCAACACATGCCATTTTGCAAGGTGATTGATGAAGGTGAGATATAGTCGACATATTAACAGTGAAAGTAGGGAATCCTTTGATAGTATTGATGTGTGGGTCATAAATGCTTAGACAGCAGGACCTCACTTATACCAAGGTCAAGTTATGAGTGACCTGATTCATCTGATCAGTCAGCCATACGTCTTGTGTGCTTAAACAATTGCTAAATAATTTAAACTTGTACAATTCGGAATCATTTAGATGGCTTCAGCCAAATCGGAAACCCAGTGTAAACTCTGATGATATGTTGTGTTGCGTGTATTGACAGAAAACAAGAAAGAGTTAGGTCAGAGAGGCATGTAACAGGGTCAGGATCTCTACTGTGAATAAATTATCTTACAAAGCGTACAAACACATTGGACAGGGTTCATTTATTAATCAAATGGATGTAAGTTTCTGAAATCTCTGTTGAAATTGCATTTCACTTGACATGGGCATCCATCTGTAATGCCTAATTGGAAAAGTTGCAATAAAAATGAACAGGGTGGAGGGTACGCGTGTTAAAAAAACTTCAACGACTGCTAAATCAGAAAAATCGACCTAAGGCCAGAATCAAACAAAAGATCCACACACTGTATTCATAGTTCTGAGCAAGTTTAAAGATGCTAAATTTGATATTCAGAGCATTGATAGAGCACAGAACAACAATTTTCTTTGTAAAGATATTGTGGAGTAGTGTTTACCTGCTTTTAATGTATGCGAGCGTGCCCAACTAAACAGCTCACGGCCGCCGCTCTAAACTGCGCTCTTGCGGCGGTTTCAGCCGATAACAGTGTCCCAAACGACGGCGTTGTCGCAAAAGCGTCGCACCCACCCTCCTGTTCCCACTCAGCCAAACACTGCTGGCTCTATTGGCATCATTGGCACTGCGAGCCACTGGCTCGGCTGTCAACACGCGGAGAGCCAGATGGAGGCAATAGAAATCTAAATCTTATGTTTAGCACCTTTAGTTGTTGAAAATTGCTGGGAGCTTTTAATACAATGCACTGATCAAATGTTAAAGACATGCCTGGCGAATGGCTGGGTTTTGTTTAACAAAAGTAAAACAAGAGTATAAAGGTAGTGGCAATAATGTAAGAAAAGAATGTAATCTTTTTTTAGATTGCTCTATAATAGTTTAAACATATCACACTTCAGTGTGTCTACTTTGCATCATTTTAAACCTTTATTGCCAAACAACAACTCATTGATGTTAGTGAACCTGCAGTCAGTTTCTTTCTGAATTGTTAAAAGTTTAAACTCTTGTTATGCTCCCTATTTGTAAAATTTTTGGAGATGTATCAAAACTGTTGGTCTGGAAACTGGATTCAAAAGAAGACCTGTGGGACAATTATGAAATAAATTCAAGAGTATCTTATTGTATGAAAAGAGTGGAAGCAAACGGAAGAACAGGAAAGCGTGAGTAAGCTTGCTGATGGAATGTATCAACTCAGCATTACAGAGTAGATACAATCATAAGCAACAGCAAATTACTCCGCTGCTGCGCTCAGTCAGGGCAATTTGCAAACTTTCTGTGAGTGTTATGATAGTTGGAACAAACACAGCGGGCGCTTGGTAGAAAATACACCGAAGAGCAGCTGTGCGGGCTGCACGACAATATACCACATGACTAATTATAGGACCATAGACGCTGTTGGGTACTGGCACACACTCACACAAGCGCATGTTATTGCCTTTGAGACGCGTTTTATTGTCACCAGTGGAAACATTGTTCTTTTATTTCAAGGGGGACACATTTACGTGAAAACAAACAGAAGCAATTAGACCACGAAGCATCATGATCAGAGAGAGAGAGTGGCTTGGCATGTTGGTGATCAGTGAATGAACGAGTGAGAATGTGACTCTGTGTGCGCTTTTAGGAAGAAGCTTGATTGATTGAATAGCTGTGAAAATGAGTAAATTGAAAAAAACACAAGACTATTTTCAGCATCATGTAACAGTCGTGAGTTCATGTGTATGCGAGGACGGGATATTATCCCATAATACTGCAAATGACAACAATCCCAACAAAGTCACACTGGCGGCTTCGCTCTAATAGCTGAATCAAATCTCCTGTTGCTTCAATCTCACATTATCAAGAGCCTATTTAAACCTGAAATAGCACTGCATTACAATACAGTCAACACAGGATGGAACGCAATCGAATACACTGTTCAATATATCACTCTCTCATTCCAGCAGAGTTGTCTCTCTATAGCTGTTAACATAGAACAGTTCACATGATTGGCATTCCATTCTATTTGGAGGACTTCAATATTTGCTTTTATTACAAATGGGGAATGTAGCTAAGTACTAAGTACATTTATTCAACTAAATATACTTCAGTACCATTGGGAGGTACCTGCTCTATACTTTAGTACTGATATTTCAAATGTATGCATCTTTTACTCCACTACATTTTAGAGTGAAATATTTTTAACTTTTTACTTTTCAGAGCAACAAAAAAGAACAAAATAAAATGTTTTGTCGATAGCAATCAAACATATTCAACAAACTGTTTACTTACATGACTGTTAATGAAAAACAAATAACAGAGCAAATAAAAGCCTTTTTCAGTGATTTCAGGCTTGAAAAGTTAAAACTGACTGATACATTTCATCCTTAATTAGCCTTAATCAAGGTCCACACTTGTTTTGCTGTGGGTTTTAATATAATAACAACCCCAACGGGTCTGAACATCTGGCGTTCTCACCGGTGCTTTGCTTAATTTCTTGAATCATCTATCATGAAATGAAGCGGAATGCCTCCCTGAGGTTATCGCAAAACTCCAAATGCACATCACAGGATCATTTGAGGTCTATTTTAGATTTCAATACCTGTGCTGGTGAGGTGTTAGAATTCACAATTTTTCTCTTATGTCAAAATATTGTGTATTTTTCCTCTTCATGAGTCTGGGTGAATCCTCAGGAGACATTTTGATCATTAAAACCTCAAAGCTAAAGGCTGACAGTGATCAGTCTGTCATATCCAAGCCTCTCCTGTCCTCTTAGGCAAAATATCTAATAGTGAGATCACAGGTAATAATGTGTTGAGGACATATTTGTAAAGTTAGAGTAGTCTTCTGCGCTTGATGCTGCTCTGCAATATGAGACAGAGGTGCAAGTCATTGAATCACGCCATTTGTTGGAATGTCTGAGTAGTTTACATGTACAGATTAGATAATCTAAAAAAGTATTTTCCATCACAGCTGAACTGTGGTGCAGGTACAGCGGGTTGTCTTTTAATCTCAAGGTTGGGGGCTCGATCCCCCGCTCCGGCTGTCTGCATGACGAAGTGTCCGTGAGCGAGACACTGAACCCCAAATTTCTACAGATGGGCAGGCCAGCGCCTTGAATGGCAGCTCCGCAACCAGAGGTTTATGAATGTGTGTGTGAATAAGAAGCATATCTCAAAGCGCTTTGCCAGTTAAGTTAGAGGGGCGCTCTAAATATTGGTGGCGGCTATGGCTCAGTGGTTAGAGCGGGTCATTCTTTAATTGCAAGGCTGGAGGTTGGATCCCCGGCTCCTCTTGTTCGTATGTTTAAGTCTCTTTGAGCGAGACACTGAACCCCAAGTCTCTCCCGGGCCGCTTAACAGCAGCCCACTGCGTCCCAAATGCTTAGGATGGGTTAAATAAAGAGGTCAAATGTAATGTATGCACGATATATTTGACGATAAATTAAGGTTTTACTGTAAACTTCTGTTTTAGCTGCAGCTGAAAAGTAAGACTATGCGTGGAAACACTAATGAGGTAGGAGAGGCGTCTTTGTATTAGTACCTATGACTTGCACATGCTAAAATCCCTAAGATCCAACAGGTATTTTCCCCTTTGAACCCAAACATGTTTTCATCCTTCCTCTCTGGTGTCTTAAAGTTGAGGTTTGTGGCATTTAGAAAGCAGCCAAAGGGTCGGTTCTTTCATTGCCATAAAACTCAAAGAGCGTTTGAGAAAATCATTTTTTAGAAAGGTGAGATAAATCTCCTCACTGTTATGCAAAAAAGTATCTTTTAGAACATAATGGATGCAAAAAGCCAGCAGCTGTTACCTTGGTCTGTCCTTCAATGACAGTGAGAGGCACGCTGGTGGAGGGCCACTTGTTCCTAGGAGGTAAAGGCTTGTCGAAATTCCATAAAACCACAATCTGTATATGAAAATAGAGTCAGTTACAACATTATGTAAGCATCAACATCATTATACACACATTTCTGCATAGAGGTTGTTTGAAACAGTTGATTTCTTCCACAAAGTAACATTTAAAGATACTTTAGAATCTGCCTCAGGAGGCGTTTTTCATCTTTAAAGGGGCAGTTCCTCCAAAAATCTAAAACCAAATGCATTATTGATCAGTCAGTATGTTTCAACTGCTGTTATACAGGTTATTTATAGGCAAATAGGTAATATGCTGTATAAACTGTCCATCTGCTACAAGAAACCTGGTTTTCTTGAACACTTATTGTTATGCCTTTATCTGGCACAACTCTCTTGATCATTTTAAAATGGGATGTAAAAGCAAGTTAGTTAGTATTGTAGGTAGTAGTCCTGTTGATATTATATCATGCACAAAGGTCAAGCAAGTATGTGTGTAAATAAATGCAATGTTAGCAGTATGGCAACTGTAAAGAAAAGGTACTAGGATCTTGACAAACAAAATAATTATGTTCTAATTCTAAGTCCTAATTTTGTGAAAAAAAACCCTCATAAAATTACAAGAAAAAGGTCACAATATTTTTAAATATTATAATATAATTTTATGAAAAAAAGTATAGAAGAAAGTAGTAATAAAGGTTACTTTGAGAAGAACTGTTGTGACTAAGAGTATGCATGTTAAAGTAAAGTCTTTCCTGATATACTCTGCAGCTACAATTATTCTTTTGAGCAGTTTATATAGTTCTTGTGTCTGCATACTCTATCATACCCCCCTCCCCTTTACTTGGCATTTAATTTCAGCATCCAATAGCATATTGTGCTTATTGATTCATCTTCAGGTCATCAACATCCTTCACAGTAGTATTCAAGTATTACGACTTTTTGCTTGATTTATTTTGCACAGAAGGCCTAACACCCTGTTGTATTTGAGGAATGGCTGAACCCCCTTCTCAAATCTTACTACCTGAAGATGTAAGTCGATAAAAAAAGAAATATATATATAAATAATGCAACGATTGCAGGAGAAGGAGAGCCAAATAGGAGAAGCAGGGGAAACAAAGGCTCCAACTGAACAGACGGGTACAAGGGATACATTTCTATCACAAAATATTGACACCTCTTTATATGGTGTTTACTTTGCTATGTGTATAATATTGTTTTTCATTATTTCCCTTCGTTGAACCGGCACCAAATCACAGTTGGGTGTAGACACTCTTCCCACCTGTGCACAGAACTTGGACTTGGCTATAGCGATGATGAGCTTCACCACGGGGGAGATCTGGGACTGCAGAGGAGTAACGGTATGGATCACAGCTGTGAACTGCTGCGCCGGGCTCTTACCTGGACACACACACAGAAACAGTTGTCATGGGTAAACTGTATTTAGGTCTTTAACACAGATTTGTGCAGACGTAGCGCTCCATAAAGCTCCATAACGGTTAACTGGACACAGGGTGCTCTCAGCTGCACCCGTCATCAATCATTCTGACAGGATATATACCCCCCTGCTTCCCATCAGTGAGCACGAGTAAACACGTCTAATCCAAGAGTTTTCTTTAAATGTCTCCTTTAGAGGATTGTGAATCGTGCTGATTTGTTCATATAAGGAGCAATTGTATTTTCTACAGCCTCACAATAAAACAGCTCTTGTTAGTTGCTGTTTTTGCATTTTACTGTGGCAAACATTTCCAAACAGGTCAAAAAGAGAAATAATGAAGTGGAACCAAACTTTAAATTACTATCCACGATAAATGACGCCCAGTATACGGTATAATGGGTAAATTGAGTTACGGAAATTGATCCCAGCTGTGGCAGTCTGTACAAAAGAAACGTATCAATATTATAATGCATTGGCTTTCAGGATCGGATTTCATTTTCTGAATAAATGTTCTAATGTTCCGTAATAAATAAAACCATTGTGTCTTACTGAATCTTTGAATAGAAGAGCATATAAAGCCATGTCACATGACGTATCTACGTGCACGCGAATAGTTTGATTATTACCAGATTAAGGTGACACACACACTTGTTTTCTGTAAACAGAGTTATATTCATGCCTGGTGTAAGAATGTAAGATTAGCACACAATCATTGGACTTAGATGAAAGAAAAGATCACACTCAGAGCAGCGCAGCTCTCTTTGTTGCATGCCGATTAAGGCTCATGGTGATCATTAATGTGATCATCAAACAATTTAGTTTATTAGGGCTATCCTGAGGCTTTAATCAAACTATTTATCTGCTTGTATGCTACGATAATCAGGTTATAATGTGCATGGATATTTTGAGATTACTTCTAGCATCTCACAAAATGCATGCAGAGCTTTCAACAAAATAGAATAAAATTCCTCTCTGCAACAGCAAGCGATGTGACTTATGGAGAAACCATACAAAAATCATCTTATTTGTTAATAGTCTCAGCTATCTACATATAATCTAGGCATTGACATGTTATCTCCTTCTGATATGCCAAACTTGTTAGCAAACAGTTTCCTATTTACACATCGAAAAAATGATTAGCATCCATTGGGAGTTGTGGTTATGGTTGTGGTACTTACATTCGATGAATGTAAGTCTAAATCATTATTTTCCTTCTGAATCTGTTCTGGTCAACTTTTTGCAGCCTTTTTTTTTTTTTGCTGCCAACTGCTGCTTGAAACTGGTGAGTGAACCAAAAGGTCAAAGTTGTGGGTTGTAAACCAAAACAATTAGCTGAAAGACGCTAAAACAAACACACTCTGCAGAGTTGAGGGGAGCTGCAGATTCACTACAGACAATCGTTTTCACATTACAGATTTCTTTTGAAGCAATTGAAAAATATTGATTAGAGCAGCTTTGAATCAGCTCAGAATATACAATAGGTAGCCTGCGGCAGACGCAGTATGGTAACGCACACGCAGACACGAGTAATATTACCGACAACTGAAGAAGGCGAGCATTGCAAGTGTCGGGTGTGTGTGGGAATAGGGGAATAGACATCCTCATGGTTACGTGGAGCCGGAGTGCTCTTTAGTGTTGCTCTATCCATCTCTCTGACACCCGGTCCCCTGACCAGACATCTCAGGTGGGCTTAGTGGTATTTATGGAAGCACAAGGTCTGACCTTGAGGGGTCGCAGAAATAGGCTCAGTCCTTCTGTTTCATCTGCCACCGTGGTTTTGATTAAATTACATACATTTCAAACTGTTATACTAATTAGAGGGCGATAGTTAGGGTATGATACATAATAATGGAAAAGAGAGCTAATGTAAGTACTTTACTGAGGCTCTGACAAAAAAAACAACTGCTCCATGCCTAACATTTTTTTAGCTTTGCCCATATTAAGAGGTAGGTGTCTGTAAATACTGGCCTCTGCTGCACCAATTTTTAAGTCGTCCACACCTTGAGAGTGATTGAGGTCACTTGTGGGTCGTTAGTCCACACGGCTGTCATGTGAGAGCAGT
Source organism: Anarrhichthys ocellatus (assembly GCF_004355925.1). Taxonomy (NCBI): domain Eukaryota; kingdom Metazoa; phylum Chordata; class Actinopteri; order Perciformes; family Anarhichadidae; genus Anarrhichthys; species Anarrhichthys ocellatus. Next base: position 3,378,102 of record NW_022280055.1, on the reverse strand, counting down.
TAGAGTCACATTAATCCAGGTGTGAATAAGTCCTAAACGGCATGGAAAAAGAAATGTGGACGGCATTGTAAGTGTTGATAAGTGTTGTCCATTTTTTTCAGAAAAAGCTGGGGTCTGTTGATTGACAAGTGTCTGTTTCTTATTACCCTCCACTCTATTGCACCTGCTGGTGTCACTGAAGAGGTACTGTACCGGACGCTAATCTGCTGACCCTTAAAACAAGTAGCACATTGTGACCGAGTATAGACGATGCATTCTCTGCGAGGGCAAAAGCAGAGAACTCAATATTCCAAATCAAAAAAACTCAAAGGATTTCTACCAACTCTTTCCTATCATTCTGTTTGGGGGGGAAGAGAGTTTTTAGCAACATTTAAAAAACTTTACAAGAGATTACTGCCAATATCACTGCACAGGAGACCTCAATGTGTATGCGGCACAATTTCTGTGGGAGGTGTAGCCGGGAGGAAAAAGTTTTGCAGAAGAAGAAGAGAGAACTTTAACTTTAACACACACAAACACACGCACACACACAATCAACACTCACTTCTACAGACTCTCACAAAAACACAAACACACAAGGCAATGATGAATTGTTAATTGTTTTCATTTTCTTGATTTTATGGTTTTTACCTTTTAATGTATTCTTCATAATCTCTTTATCACTTGATGTTTTGGCAATATTGTCTCATTGTTACATTTATGCCAGTAAAGCACAGTGAATTGAATTGAGTTGCTCTAAATGTTTCAGCACCATGGAGAGAGACAGACTGCAGATGTGCTTACAATCAGGGGCACGATCCTTCAGAAGTTTGAATCCCTAAGCTGAGATGTTTTAAGGCTCACCTTGCACTCGCACTTACTTCACACACTAATGGTGCATTTGAGTAGTCATTTCAAACTATATAAAATTGAAAGGAATGCATTTTAAAGTGTATCGCCTTGAATTGCCCTAAAATTGCTGACAAGCTGTAAACACTAATGGTAAACTTGGCAAAGTTCTATGATATCTTAATACAGAGTATGAGTTGGGACTTTTCACTTTAGCACATAATGGACGGTTGAAAAATTCTTTAAAAGTCAGAAAACAGTAGTGTGGTGTGTGGTGAGCTGTTACGAGTTATGTTTCTTGCTCAAACTCGGACAAAGCTGAAAGACTATAGGGGAGGTGAGTTTGGGGATTCCTCCCAACTTTCTTCATTGTTCTCATTGTTTTCCTCATTGGCACACATGCCCTTAATGAACTGCACGGCATATTTGGATGTGTGCACCAGGAAAGGTTAAGAAATAGACTACAAATACCAAAAGAAAAATAACAATAATTACAAAAAAATATTATATCAGTGATCAAAGTTTGGAGTTTTGAGACACATTTTTTTTCACTAGATACTGTCAAACAATTTGTTTGTTTGTTTTTTATAACCTAATGTAGCTCCGTAGCACAACTTTTCACTAACTAAAGTGAAGCTATAACGAGCCATCAAATCAGGTAATTCTTACAGCTCATGAGACCACTACATCTGAGTAGTGAGTCAAACTTTTTTAAACTAACAGGCAAAAGTTGCAAGTGGTTTGCAATAAAACGTTATAGGAAGGTAGCAGAGTGAGGCCGTCGTACAAACGGCATTGACGACAAGTTATTCCCCGAGCAGCAGCACTGGAGATGGCAGCCGCTAAAATAGTGATTTACTGCGGTGACATAAACCAAACTGCCCCATATTTCCTCCCATCCCTCACTTCTTTCTTCCTCCTAACCCTTGTGTCCACAATTCCTCAGAGAAAGGCAAACATCGATCTCAGTTAGCCTCAGTCTCTCTAGGCTGCATGCATATCTATACACACCCACATACACACACACACACACACACACACACACACACACACACATACACACACACACACACACACACACACACACACACACACACACACACAAACACCAGTCCACTTTCTCCTCACTCTTTGCCTGCAGCTTTAAGTTTCTGAACTCTGCTTTAACAGCAGTCTTGTGGCCCACATACTGTATATATATGTACATATATTGTTGTACATTTAGCTTATCTTACTCACAGATTCAGTTAATAACCAGTGATGCAATCTATATCATGAGATTCGCTGATTTCTCTGATATGTTTTTTTTGTGTCCTGAGATAAGTCCTGTTGGAGCAGTCAACATCCAGCAATAGCCTCCAGGCAAGCTCTCGGTAGCAGAAGCAACAACTTACTTGAAACACATTGGAGAAAATACTGGAAGAAATGTAGCTACATTTACAGAAAAACTAAGGAGGAACACATCTCATACTGCAACTCCACCCAAACACCTGCCATCTATCATGCTCTAAGTTTTGGAATATAAACTGGGGGCTTTGTGGGATGCAAAAAGGGAGTAATGTTGCCCTAGAGTTTTTTTTTTTTTTAATCCCTATATTTGTTTACAGTTTGGAAAATGAGCACCATTAAATGTATGCCAAATTAGCTATTAACAGTTCCTGTTTGCAATGTATCCATGGATGTACAGACAATATCACACATTTACTTTGATACTGAAAGATCTGACGATTCTCAGGCAAGTTCTGGAGTTATAAGGAGTATCTATTTTTATGATTTCTAAGCAGATTTATAAACAATTATTTGCTATGGGGTCAGATATAATGATATCCTCCATACTCTAAGTCACACTGAATCTAAAAATATGTGTATGAGTTATGATTTAAGAATTTTGGGGCCAATTACAACAACCGGGCGCCAAGGGTTTTAAAGTCTCTTAATCGGCTCCATGAGGTCATATCCGGACAAAAGCTGCGAGTGAAACACTCAATGTCAACAGCATTTATTCAAATCAAACCTCTAATCTGACAAAATCACCTCTTACCCAGGATGGCATAGTAAAAAGGGAACTGGACCGGGTCAGTTGAGTACTTGGGGAGTGCATAGAGACCACCAGGTAGGGAATTCCACAACAACCCGTTTCTGGACACATGGGAGTCCACACGGTCCTGGATGATCTAGTTGGAAGAGACGGGAGGAAGTGCAGCATAAAAAAAAATTTAAAAAAGAACAAAATACAAAATACAAAAACACAAATGCAAAGATAACAAGAAACAGAAAGGAGTGGGTGAGGTAGATGATTGAAGAGAAGTGAAGATAAGAATGTGTGACAAGAGGAAAAGAAAGAAAAGATTATTTAAATAATTTCATTTTCACCCCATCAGTCTTTGTATTTCATGCAGACGGCTTAACAAATTAAACAGAGTTGACTTAAGGGTGCCAGTCACAGAATAGTCATATATACAGTTGTGTGAAAAGGTGTTTGCCCCCTTCCTGATTTCTTATTTTTTTGCATGTTTGTCACACTTAAATGTTTCAGATAATCAAACTAATTTAAATATTAGACAAAGATAACACAAGTAAACACAAAATGCAGTTTTTAAATGAAGGTTTTTATTATTAAGGGGAAAAAAAAATCCAAACCTACATGGCCCTGTGTGAAAAAGTGATTGCCCCCCCTGTTAAAACATAAATTAACTGGTTTATCACATCTTTGGAAAGCTGAGTTCAATTTCTCTAGCCACACCCAGGCCTGATTACTGCCACACCTGTTCTCAATCAAGAAATCACTTAAATAGGACCTGCCTGACAAAGTGAGGTAGACCAAAAGATCCTCAAAAGCAAGTGAGGATCAGGAAGGGGGCAAACACTTTTTCACACAACTGTATATATAAACACAGTATATTTAATATTTAAGCATTTCTTATCTGCATTCTGCCCGCACTGCAGTAGCACAGAGACATTTGAAAATTGGCAACGTTTCCCTTGAATGAATTCAAACTCAGCCACATTGTTTTGGCAATTAAAACAACTTTTTATCCAAATGTGCATCCAAACACACACATCTCTTCCGTCTCTCTCCATATTGCTCCCTTAGCTTTCATTAGATGGGCAGAACAGACAGACTGGAAAGGGTAAGAGAGAAGGGACAACATGTAGCAAAGGGCCGCGGGTCGGATTCAAACCCGGACTCAGCATTGGTCCATGGGGAGCTTCATAATGGACTCTACACTTCCCCCTTTAACTCCAGACATGTGATAAAAGTGGCCAGCTGTTTAGCTGCAGCTGCAGTGCTTGGGGAAAAGACCGTAGATACTTCAACTGTTCATTCGGGGCATCAACTTGATCCCAACAGGAGGAGTCCATTAGTTATCTAGCTAATATTATCCATCATGCTTGTTACCAAAGGTCAGGTTAGTATGTTGAGTGTTGTGAGCTTTCAGGGGTCCTTAGAGAAAGACCAACGACACAACACTTCAACCTGGTGCTGGGCCTCTGGATACACAAGCATCTTAAGTTCAGCGACAATTTGTTTCACTGAAGTATACTGTAGTATCACAATGCATTTTAAAATGATATCATGAAGATATCAAATAAAAAGGAAAGCTAAGAACCGCTCGCTCAGTTTTTTCTCCACTTGTCACCAATGCAGGCAATGAACTCAGGTCCCCATTGGAAGAGGCACAGCCGACTTTCTAAAGGTGTGACGGCTTCAATTACTTGGTGCTAAAGAAGAAGAAGAAGTTTTTACATCATAGAAGCATACATTATCACGTTGGCATGAGATAAACGTATGCATGAGTGTGGGGAAACAAGTGCTCGAACTACAGCTTATATACAAACCTTTCAAAATAAACTCTTTCTTATGTTGTCAGAGTGACACAAAAATGGTGAAATACATTAAGCTTTAAAATTAAGCACATAATTGACAGAAGATTTAAAAAAATCTTTAATATTAAAACAATTTGTGTAATTTCAATGTAGTGATTGAATCAATTGACTACAGTCAGGTGATTTATTGAGGTTTTAAGCAATTCAACAATTTTTTTATTTCAATGATTCTTCATAAATAATTGATATCCACCTTTAAAAAAACAGCACCACTTTAACTTAAATAAAATATGTTATGAACATTTTCAACTCTACTGTATATGATACTGAAAACAAAGAATAGACAAACACATTTTTTTGGGGGCATTCTGGTTTTTCTCTCCAGCTCCAGAGCTGTCTATTGATCTGTGGAGAATTGGCACTTAAGTAAGCTCTTAACACACACACGCACACACACACACACACACACACACACACACA
>NW_022280055.1:3356807-3372956 GCF_004355925.1 Anarrhichthys ocellatus | reverse complement strand
CGTGCTGGCTCTGAGTATTTTAGCACATCTGGCCAATAGTATGTGGCTGTCAGTAGGCTTCTGTCTAATTTCATACCCTGTTGGCGCTGGGCATTTGGGGGTGGCACTAAGGTGCTGTTAGTGCTGTGATTGTAAGAGAAAAATGCTGCAATTTGAGAGAAGTTTGTGCTATTAAACTGAAAGGTGGAGATACATTATAACATGGACATTTCTGTTATTCTCTGCAATGTACCGATAGATAGTAGGCTTCATGCAAACACTTTACCATCACTTTAATCCACTAAAATAGTTGAATACATGACAGTACATCAGTGCAAGAACAGCAAAGCATGGTCTTAATTTGAATGCCGTAGCTTCACATCAACTTAATCTCTATCTTTGGATCTTGTGTCTAATAATCTGAAATTGTCAGAATCAAAAGGTAAAATTGGTTCTTCCTTTGTCATCCTGAATCCTGATCAAGTAAAGCACCAACTATTGATCAGTTGCTGAGGAGCCAATTAAGCTGCCTGGCCACTGAAAAGCTTCTAAAGCCCCCCCCACAGACACACCAGAAATATGAGGACACTTAATGCATGGTAACTAAGCACCAAAGAGTTCACTGTACTGAAGAAATGCAGCTGTTGTATGGCAGTATGATGAACACATATTGTTTGTATTCTTTTATTTCTATTTTCTGCGTCTTAGTCATGTATTTTATTATATCTGCTTAGCTTTTTGTGTTTATATGATAAACAATTTAAAATCAATAAATATATCAAAACAAAACAAATCTCGATGTGTGTTAAAGGGAGAGTATGTTCATTTTGAAAGCACAAATAACACGTTTCATTTGTTGGTAAAAGACACCCTTGCTCAGTATAAGACATTCAGGGGCTTTGTTGCTACTGTTGGCTTTCACTGTGTAACTCATTACTCAGCCAGTTTGCTGACATAATGACTCTTCCAGCACTACACTGTATATAGCATTTAGCATTATCCTGTAATTGCTACTTGTGGCCAATGTTAATCAAAAGATATACAGATTTGCTTTGAAACATGGATCTCGATCGTTTGGTTTATCTGCGCTGAGATTAGCATAAGTAAAAAAATATGTAAAAATATCTGTAAAAAAGACTAATATTAATGAGCTAGGTTTTCCAATTAGTGATATTGTAAATTTCCCCCACTGTGGGACTAATAAAGGATTATCTTATCTCATCTTATTTGTAATAAAAGCTCTACCTTTGCAATAGGGATTGATTAAGAAACTTGTTTCTATCTTGGAGTGTGATGCGTCAAATGATATAATGTATGACAATTAACCTCAAATTGATGTGTTGAAAAACATGCATGGTCACACTCTTTTATACAACATGTCTACAATTGAGGACAAAATACTGTAATTAAATTCTAATGTGTACGCTAAAGATAATAATAGTGATGTCCTATGTTCGTAATTATATTGTTTTGTTGAGGACCCTAATCTGAACAAGCCTGAAGTTGAATTGCGATGGTGACTTCAGTGTTATTGCAATGACGCAAATGATGATAGAACGTGACGATGATTGCAAACGATTTTGTGTGCTACACGAGGGATCACAGCGATTGTGCTGGTGTTTATGCGATGATGATGGTGGTAATTAAGAGGATTATTATGTTCTGCATCTGTATTCAGAGATGCTACGGAGAGCAAATAGTCCCCGAGGACTGAATCAAGGCTGTAGTGAACCAACAACAATAGAGAGTAAAATGAGAGGAGGAAGGTTCCTTCTCCAAGTTCATCCTCTACACTTGAGCTGGCGAGGTCATTTAATGAGAAACCCTCTAGCATTCTAGTCCTGAGAGCAGGCAGATACACCCACCCACACACACACACACACACACTGCATCCTCTCTAACTTGAGGGCATCCAGGGTGTACAGACCTCCTTTACATTTGGCCCCTCATGCTCACATTGGATTGGATTTCAGGCGTCAAAAGGCTGGTTTCCAGTCTACATGTCAAAATCTAACTTTTCTTTGTCAAAAGCATAAATGCCCTCCTTCTTAATATTTACCAGCATTGTTAGTTGTATTTCATGACATACTGTTGAAATAGGTTTAAATTAATTTAGTTCTAAGATGTAAGGTTATATTAAGTTCTTGCTTATACTGTACGTCAATAAGATGGACAAATGATGGCCTAATCCTATTAACCCAATAATAGCAAATGTCACAACATTTGCTATAAATAATATTTTTCAGTGTAAAGATGCAGTGTCTTTCTACCTTTCATATGTCAATCTAACCAATGAACAGTAGACTCCGTAGAATTATTTAAAGCTGCACTATTCAATGTTTTCATATTAACAATGGATCAAATGACTTTGTTTGCAGATGCAAAGCTGATTATGTGCTACCTGGTGAACATAGCAGAGCTTTAGCGGCAGTTGGTGGAGACCAATACATAAAAGGGAAATGATTATCAGACTCTGAATAAATGACAATGTTGCTTTGTGTCTGGTGAATGTGTAAATAACATGTTTGCCATGCCAAATTAGAAAAACCCACATTTACAAGGTGATAACATGTCAGTGTCAGCTTGCTCCACTGACTCCAAGTGACCAAAATGAGAATTTAGCTGATTAAAACATCACCATTTATGGGTCATGTGAGTGTGTGTGTGTGTGTGTGTGTGTGTGTGTGTGTAAACATTTACCTTAAAGTAGAAAATATGCACTCGTGCTTATGAAAAGTCAAAAGAAGTCACAGCAACCTCGGATCTGACAGTTCAAGGGTTGTGAAGTTGTATTTGAGATGATTTATATGAGCTGACTGAAAGGGTGGTGGAAAAAAAAGGCTGTTTTGTAAAAAGCAACAAAAATTAAACACTAACCTCAAAACTCCATCAAAAACTTTTTATGAGGTGGCCTTAAGCAAGAAAAGCAGCCCACAATTACTTGAGTGGAGCTATACTGTGGTTACTCTTAGAAGAGGTGGAAATGTATGAATATGAAGCAGAACATTGCTGGAAAAGAGGGGGCACATTCAGCTAAACCTTTAGAAAAATATGACTGACAACTGGAGAAAGATTTCTTTTAAAAGTTTATCTTTGGGAGGTGAGGCATAGCCAGCGGCGATGTACAGTATATAGAAAAAGACAGCGCAGTTTGGTTGAGTTCAAGCTCTCCTGACAAAACTAAATCCAAAACTCACATAAAGACCATTTCTCTCCCATGAGCTTACCTCCAGAGTAGTTAAGACGATTTTGGTTACAGAAGAAAAGTAGGCGTCCCAGAGGAACTGAGTCTGTTGGCGGAGAGCCAAGATCCTGTCACGGCCCACAGACCGGGTAATGGAGGGAACCTGGAGGAAGAGAGGGAAGAAAAGCCAGAGGACAAAAATGACAGTGAGCTAGATTGAGTTAGATGTTAAACAATGTCGAGTGAGAGGATGAGAACCAGTGTGGAAGAAAAAAGAATAGAAATCAGAGCACCAGCAGACAGGTGGAGGAGGAATAAGTAATTTTGTCGACGTGATTAGAGGGGCAAGATTAGAGGAAATTCCTCCTTTCCTCAAGACTCTTCTACCCCCACATCTCACTCTGTCTGTCAACGAGCTTACAGGACATTTAGGTAACTAAACCACCTGCTCTACGACTCTAATACTCTTTTGACACAATGTGGTAGATACTATGAAGTGTTGACTAGAAAGAGTAGTTAAAACAGGTTATTTTACCTAGGTTATTTTCTATTATTATATGGATATACTTTAAAAATGATATGGATATTTAAAAAAAAGTCATACTACAAGACTAATTGATCCTAGAATGAAAGTTTGCATACTGACACCACATGGAGGGACCGAAGCTGCCACACACACACACACACACACGCACACACACACACACACGTGTTATGGCTGACTCAGGTTGCTGGATGGTGCGGTCAGCCTGTTGTGCTGTAGCTAGTACTTTGTTGTTGATTGTAACAAGAAATATTGTAAAGATCATGCCTCACATCATTTTACAATGTTATTTGTATGTTTATTTTCCTCCTAATATCAGATATGAATACTGTATATTTTTACTGCTATTGTTTCAAGTCAGCTGAGCAGAATCCTTCCACAAACCCCCTTGCAAGTAAAGAAGCACCTCACTCCATTAGAGGAGAACTGCTTTTTTATCTTTAAAAGTTTATCTTTTAAGTCTTTAAAACTTAAGGAAATATTGAAAAATGTCTCAATTTTCCTAAACCCAGTGTGACGTTTGAAAAAAAAGATGAAGTCATCCTTACAATTTAGAATTTAGTTTAAGACTTGATAAATGACTTAAAGGAACAGAATGTAGGACTTAGCGGGATTTAATGGAAATGGAATATAATATTCATGTTTTCATTAGTGTATAATCACCGGAAACTGGGAAAGGTTTTGAATGGTGTATTCGGTAGCTTAGAATGAGCCCTTCACAATTCTATAGGGAGTGGGTCCTCTTCTCCGAGTCTGCCATGTTGCAGCGCCATGATTCTACTGTAGCCCAGAAAGCACAATCCAAACTCTGGCTCCCGGGATGGCCTTTCGCGTTTTTACGTTACTTGAAGCGCAACGTAGTTCTCCGAGCGACACGCTTGGAGAGTGAGGGGTGTTTAGTTGGTTTCAATCTGTAACCTCACCACTAGATGCCACTGAATTCTACACATTGCGCTTTTAAACAAATAATCTACAGTCAAATCTGTCACCGATTCATTTCCTGTACCTCAATCACTTACTTCAGCACTACAACGGAGCTCCTTTGCCAAATCTTTCCAGTCGCTGTCACTCCTATAACATGGTAACATCATCAAGAACAGAAAACCTAAAAAACTACGTTTCTATCACTGCTGTGTTAAATCAACTTGCTGGACATCATATAAATCCATCATCACATCCATCATACATCATATATATCCCGAAAGGTATTAATGATTGTTCATTTATTTTCCTTGGATTAATATCAAGTTCTGTACCGGCAATGTACCAACAAACTCTGCAGACCTGCTGGCAAGACAAGGTCCCAGCTCACATTGTCATGAAGGACATGAGCAGCTGGCTTGTGCCTTGCAGCAGAAACCCCCCCCCCCGGGAAGAAGCAGTGGCGGGATGAAATCAAGGGGGACAAGGATCCTGCCAACCTGACCAGGGAGCTAAACATCCTGATGTGCCAAGGAAGACAGAGCAGGACTCTCTCTTGATGCACAGTTTGGAGAAAAACAAACTACCTCCTCGATGAGGTCAGACAGAGGACCTTAGCTGCCCAGCTCAGCTTGACAATGAAGCTGAAAGGGGAATGAGTAGCGCTGAAGCCAATGGTTCTGAAGAGCATCATCAGTCATCAAGAGGTGTTGGTGGAGCCCAGGACCGGTGTTATGGCCAACAACCCAAAACCTTTTCACCGAAAGATAAAGGGCCAACACAGTCAGTGGAATAGTGACCGATAGTGCTGAAATAACGCATCAAGCCACGAAAGGGCCGAGATTTACAGGGATCTAACATCAGCTAAGGGGCGTTGTTAGGCATGACGCGGAGCCCAATAACTTCTAATCAATCAATCAGATGCTTGGCTCCATCTCTCATTGTGATCAATGAGCTTCTCCCACAACTTATTGATGCCTTATGAGGCAGCTGCAAGTAACGATGGGCCTGTCTTGGATGTTCTTAACTCATTTTCCACTGAAATACCGTGTGTTCCTCCAAACCCAAAGGTTTATGTAGAACTTACAGTATATGATGGGGAACTATCATCAGATAGTTTATTCATGATATTCACCATTAACTGTTTACTTTTGGCATGTGTGTATTTTAAATTCACTTTTAACCACTTATATCACAATTGTGTTTACGACAACTATTTTTTACCCGTTTACACGCCTGGCATTGACTACATTTCAATCAGGAGAGAAAAGTCAGATGAAGAAAGATAATAGTTAATTATTAACAGATGATATGTGAAGATAAAGTCTTGACAGAGTCTTTGGCGCTTGGACTCTACAGGGAGAATTGTAACCGAAGGGCGTCTGCCCTGAGCAGCAGCAAGATAAATCCCCCGTGGAGTCCAGACAGTGGTGGTGGTGGATGATGAGACTGATAGAAGGATGAGTTGATCAAGCTGATGGATCTGCAAAGACTGGGCGGAGATGGGGAGGTGGAGGGGAGCATAACAGCAGCATGAACGAACTGAAGGTAGAGAGACAGTCATATTAAAAAAAAGAGACGCAAGCAAGATGATAGGCTAATGATATAATTGTTCTGTTGTGCTATTGGATAGAGGAGACCAGCTGATCTAAACAGCCGATATCATGATTGACAGCCCCGAACAATGACAGCAAGGAAATTAATGAGTGAGCATACGTGAGAAGTGAATGACTGATGGCTGTATAAGAACTAAACTACGGGCTTAGCCATGCAAGAGTATAGTCTTCCTGACTGAACTTACGCTAGAGCTAAATTTGGTTTGTATTTTGTTTATTTGCACTCTTTTCAACTTTGTAATGCAGTTGCTCACACAGCAATTTCCCTCCAGATGAAGGTTTTATCTTAAAACTGCAGTTCATAGTGAACTGCTGTAAGGCTGCATTCAGACACACAACAACACAGCCTGAAAAACTCAGCCCCCTCGTATATTTAAAAGGGGCCAGGTTTTAGCAGTGGGTTGAAAATAAGTTCAACCTGACTTAACTTTTGAGTTCAACGCAAGGCACCGTCATCGGCCTAGGTGCTGCGTTGACCAATCAAATACGTGTAATACAAGCACACTTTCCCAGTTAATTTCTCCGTAACACGAACACCGCATTTCTCCTGTTTAGACTTTCTGGATCGTATTTCATTTTCTGACTTTGAAATATTGTTATGCAGATTTAAACTACTTGATTATACAAGATTAACAGTTTAGCTGGTGAAAACAAAAAAGTCAAAATGAGAGTCCCAGTCTGAAGACACAGTATTGAAGGTTGTGTTGCTGCTGACGTCAGTGGGATCATCCGCAGACAGCAGAGCGAGCTTTAATTGTTCAGCTCTCAGAGGTGGAATATAAACAACACCAATCAAATCAGCTCAATTCTCTTCCCCTCGATTGACTCTAATAGTGTTTATGTTTCTCAGCAGGGGCATTGTGTGTGTCCGTGCGCACATTTGTGTTGTGCATGTCACTTTTCCACAGGGGGAATCGAAACTCTACATATTAAACAGCCAGGTATTGCAGTTCTCAGTGATGTAATTGAAAGTAATGAGATTCAACTCTCTCACCAGGTGTTAGAGCTCCAATGTTGCAATGCACAATGAGTTTGTGTGTGCATGTGTGTGTGTGTGTGTGAGAGAGAGAGAGAGAGAGAGAGAGAGAAAGAGAGAGAGAGAGAGAGAGAGAAAGACAAAGAGGGCTAGCATCCAGAATCTGTTTACCAACCACAAACAGGTTTGTTATTGTATTCCCATTATACTGTACAGATGCTGCCATTGAATAATTAAATGTTTTTTGGGTAATTTAATGCTTTTAATGACTCAGTTCAGTTGTGCCATAAAGCCATATCCTGAGCTTGACGGAGTCTATCCTGACACTTTATTTCCAGGAACGGCTTGAACTCTTGCCATCTTGCCAGCTTGTCTCAGTACTGCAGGAAAAAAATTAAGCTCCTTGAAAGTGTCCTCAAAGTTTGGGAAGCGTGCCACACCCATTAACCTGTTCTGTACAACTAGTATTTATTAAAGCTTACATGTAAAACATATTTTTACTTCTAGTAAATCAACATGTGGGCACATTCTTTTTTGGACAGTTCCTTTGTAAAACATAAGACATCACATGTAAACATGTCGACACATCGGCATGTCTCAAATGTTGCATGTGAAAAGTGATTTAATGTCTATATGAAATATATTTTGCGTGTGAAAACATGATGTTTTGATGCATGCTGTTGCAGTAAAACTACATTTTAGGATCCATAAATTAGATGTATATCTATGCCCTTTGTTGATTTAGATTATCAATTAATTTATTATATTTCGGACGAACCCATTTAGTCGATAAAATCACCTTTTCCCAGAGTCCAAGGTGATATCTTCAAATTGCTTTTTTTGTCCAGCTACAGTTAAAAACACTGAGATACTGAATCTACAATGTAATAAACGTAATTGTAAAAAATGACTTCAATAATTTACAATGAACAACCCCGTGGAGTAGTTACAAATGGAACATGGTCTATTTATAGAAGATATGAATGTTGTAGTGTTTGGAGGTATTCAGCTTTTAGAATCCGTAAACCAACTGTATGTTCCTCAAAACTTTTTCTTGTTAAGAAGTATTGTAACTATTATGTCGTACAAATATAAACATTGTAAATATACAAGCAAGTTGTGTTCAAAATATCTGGTATCATTTTTCTACAATAAAATGTTGAAATGTAGAAATTCTTTCCATTGCAACTAAACGCACCATGATATGAAAAACACAGCGTCTGTTATTAATGGAGAAAAATAGCAATCAAACTTCACATTTTACCGTCACAGGAACAAAACTCGATGTTCTTACCAAAATACGACTTTGCTACTTTGGCCAAAAACAGCAGATATTTCATATGGCTCTCCAGTAACCAGTAAAGCTCGATGTGAAGTCACATTGAACTTTAGGGGGGAGTCAGCTAGCATCTTACTCCAACTAGACTGAATATCTATGGCCTTAATCATTCATCCCTCTGGACCATCTATTCTAGCATCAATTATATCTCTAAGATGGGAACTGTGGCTGTTTACAGATGAGAAAAAAAAAAATGTTCTGCCTTTCTTTCCATCTTTTTAAAGAACTTTGAAAGATTTTTTTCAACCTGTTCTTAAGGCAATGAAGGAGGAGAGGAAGCACTCTGGTACAACAACAAACAATCTTCACCAGTGCATCAATCTGCATCACTCAAAATGATGACAAAAAAATGGAAAAATGCTTGTTTTGTTCAACCCCTGTAATAGCCTACATATGAACACCATCATTGTTTCACCGATTCAAAAACACTATACTTACTTCACACATATTATCTCAACCAACAATTAGCACGCTTTTAGACAGATGGTTTTGTTTTGTTGAAGGGAACAAACCACACAACAAAAGCCTCTGACAACATTAGTGCATCATTGTGGGTCTCAGTAATGTTTTATGATAACAAAGATGCTTTATTTCGTTTAAAAGCCAAGTTTGTAATACTTTTAATGATGCCTTTTCTGTTATTGTGTCATTCACAGTGAGTTAAATTCACATCATTGTTAGACGGCGCTGATAGAGGGCTGATGGGGGACATGTTAATTACAGGGAGACACATACAGTCTCTAACAAGCACACACTGTCCAGGTGGCTGCATAGGTCATGCAGGCGGCACGTGGAAATATAGAGAGTAATTAGAGAATGTAAATATCACTACTCCTGCACGCTGCTGTAATTAAAAGGAACAGAAGGAGATCCAATTGTAGAATAATCTGTCTCAGATAAAAATAGTTCCTGGCGGAGGTGTGTGTGACTGTGAATATCTCAGCTGTCATGTCGGAATAAAATACAATTTACTAAAAGCGACACGACAGCAATTCGATTTCCCACTACACGTCAGTTATGGGTTGATAGATGCTAATAGTTAATTATATACACTCTGAGCTGAAATGACCTTATTCCACCCATAAATACAACTACTCATGTTGATAATACTGAACTCTCAGTTATTCTGTCAGATGTTCTGCTCAGAAACCCATCTGTTGTTGTACCACGTGACAGAACCAGTCACTATTCATAAAATACATCCCAATTTCTTTATATATTTGGAGCACACGTGTGTTCCTTTACATTTTAACAGCAATTCCTGATCTATGTGTCATGCGTCTGTGTTTGAATCAGACCCAGTTGGATCATTGTGATTGCCCAGGAGGGGGTCTGGAGTCAGAGATGACAATTATTGAACGGACACTGAAACGGGCACATTTTATCTTTCAATTCTGTAAAGTGTGACGAGGGTTTGCCTCATAGACGCAGAATAGGAGTATTCAAAAGAAACGCTCACACCGGCGTGAGTAAGTCCTGGTGAGTCCTCGCCTCGGTTTACACAGAAGTTTACATGGAAGTAGCCCGCTACCTTCTTTGCAACGGCAGCGCTACACATTAAATTGGTCGCAGCTCTGACCATCCTGCCACGTTGATTGAATGTCCGTTCCACTTCGGTACTATTTCTATGATTTGCCCTCTTCGTCCAGTTTACTTATTGGTGGCTTTTCCTAACCTGCATCAAGGGTTCGAAATACCTGGGAGCTACAGCACGATCAGCTTGTCAAAGTGTGTGTTTTTTGGCGCATATCAATTTCAGATAATTGTTGTCAACAACTATGACTGCTAATTTGACGTCTGATAAACACAATGCTGCCTCTTCCTGCAGTGAATATGCACGCGTGGGGGCCCACTCAATGCACGTTGCGCAGCATACGTTGTTCCATCCACGTATCTTCTGTGACCGTATGATATAAAAAGCAATATGCATCCCTCTTTGTCTCTTCTTTGCATGCTCTTTCCTTGCTGTAAAACCCATTCGTTCATGCTTTTTACCTGTAACAGAAGTCTCTCATCTCCAATGATGGCGGCTTTCCTCCAGTCGATGACTTCAGAGAAGGGAAGCTCCCAGCCGTTGCTCAGAATAACCGGGATGCAAGCCGCCTGTTAGAGAGAGAGAAGTGAGAGAAAAAGTGGAGTTGAATAAACAATAGAGGGCAGGAAACAATCTTTACATAACATCATTTAGGAATGGAGTAGGGGTAGTCAAACATAGTCAGTGTTCACATTAATACAACTATTTTTAATGATGATGAACCCAACCTTCTGTCCTTGTGTACTTGTTTTAGGGACATATTTTGTCTACAGTGTTAATTTGTACTGGATGTTATTGTTAGATATTAACAAATGGTGTTTTTCTGTCAGAGGATTGTTTTGCCTCAAAGAAGAAATAAAACGCTCTCTGTTGAGATGTTTTCACAGCTTGAGAGAGAGGGAGAAAAATCCCAGTAACACATGAAGTCTAACCAGAAGTTGAAAGCAGAGCACTGGGAGGGATCGATTTCCCCTCCACAGAGGGATTTATCCTCTTAGGTAGTTTCTCTCTGACGAGACTCTTTCAACATTTTCCAAGTGAGAAACACTGTTTGCAGAAACAAACAGTGTTGCCAAAAGACTAAGGACAAGTGTTTTTTTTTCGTTTTTTTTTATTTTCCCTGCATGCATCAATATTTCATTAATGTGATTTAATTCATCGGGCTTCATTTCCCACAGGATCCCCTATGTGTTGCTGTACAGTTATTTTCCCATGAGGCTTGTGAAAGTGTTCTTCATTCGTGGTTAATGGATAGCAGTTGATTGTGCACTCTGCTGCACTATTACACTGTGTACTTATTCAACTGGAAAATATGCAGTTTTCTGGATAATTTCTTCCGCTATCTCATATTTCACACCTCATCTATGTCTATCTGGTGTACTTTCATTGAATTCTCAGTTTAAGTTGTATAAAAAATATTCAATTAATGGGAATAAGTCAAAGCTTTTTACACATCTACAACAGCAAGTTGTAGAGTTGATGGTGCTGAACAGTAAAAGTATATAAAAAAGAAAATGGGCAAGTTTGTAAAGCAATGGTTTTACTTTTTTAACCCTCGAATGGTGGGAAAGAGGAATGGGTAACACTCTCTGTAACGCCCTCTTCTATAATGCATTATAATCTGCTTATAACACTGTATAATTAAAGCTTCATAATGCTTTATAACAATAATAATATGTTACAAAGCATTTTTAAATGGTACATATAAGGTCAAGTATTTTGTAAGCAATGTGATTATAAGAAACTGAGTCATTGTTCGCTCTAAGTAAAGTAAAACATTAATTTACAATGCTTTGTGCGTTGTTCTTACATACATTGTTTAGTTTTTACTTTCCTCCAAGCAAACAACAACCACTAAGAGTAACTTATAATCAAATTGAATGCATTATAAGTATGCCAGTTCAAACCTGAGCTCTGAACTTTAAACATGTTAAGCCAGTATATCAAGGTTTAATGAAGGGTTTACAACACACTATAACGTAGCTGTTAGCATGATTTAGGACATTTTAAGTCAGATATAAGAAATAAAGAACCTATTTCCTTTGAAGCTGTTAAATAACTTCTCTTTGAATTGGAGGCATGCCAATTTATCTCTCAGTGTGTTTAAACCATTACTTGGAATTGAAGACACACTGTGACTGTGTTTTATTTACATGCACCTATTTCATGTATTTATTTAAAAGAGTCTTAATCTATAGTCTTTATGCTGTTATAACTTGTTGTGTTACATGTATGCTCTTATTTCATACTTTTGATCTGTGCTTTATGTGCTTTGTTGTGAAATTCATATTTTTATTTTGGATCTAATTCCTTGAAATATATGTTAACTGTTTTAAAACTTTTGTTTGTGGCTGCTGTTTCGGTTAGGACATTCATGTAAATTATATTTTTAATTTCAGTGAGGGCCGTTGGAGTTTATTAAAGCCATATTTATGGCTATCACTGGCAGTCACTCTGATGAACACTTAATCATACAGAAACAAATCTGCATGCAATAATCCGGTACCTAAATTCTAAATTTATTTCTATAAATTCTAAATGTATAGGTACCATAAAAATTCTAAATATATATATTCCACCTACCTCATGTACATAAAGTATCCTGTGACAATCTTTCTATATTCATTCAAGCATCCTTGCACTCTGCATCATTGCACTTTTATCTCCATTTCATTGTCGCTGTTTTATGTGCATATACTTTGTGAATATATTTATATGTGTAAATAGTTGTTAAATGTTTATGCTTGCCTTTGTATACTTTGTTCTCCTTGTTTTCGTTTATTTTTCTATTTCTGTGTATCTACGTTGAGAGCAACGGAAAAACCAGAATCATTCCTTGTATGTACATGTATACAAGGCCATGAAGCTGATTCTGATATATATATATATATATATATATATATATATCTACTGTATATATAAAATGTATAATGTATTTGTCGATAACTACATCTCATGATTTGTTCTTATTATCACATACAATTTTCTACAGTGTTATCATAAAAACACGTGAAATTCATGTCTTTGATTAGTCAAAAAACAAAACACATGAGAAAAATGGTTTCACATGTAGGGGTGTAAGAACACATTGATATAGTTAAGTATGATGATATTGTGTTTTGTGGGAGTGACTCCCTAGTTTACATGCAAAGATTTGTGGCTCAGACTGCACAAAAGAAGTGCTATGATGTTGGATGTTGCAGGGACTGTGATGAATGCAAATGCAGATCCCACTGTTCTGATTGGAAAAAGAGTAAACTTTTTTACTCAGATGTTATGCATTTGGTAGTGGGTTCTTTATACTGTGAAAGTTTCCCTAAAATTTGATTAAAAAAAAAAAAGCAATATATCGCGCTTGCTCATATTATCGCAAAACAATTGCAATATGTGGCAATATATGTTGAATTCTAGCCCCCGTATCATGATATGTATCATATCATCAGAGTCTTGCCAATACGCGGCCCTATTCACATGTAATATTGAATATGAAATTGATATTTTCAAATATGCTGTTTAAAATATCACATTCAGGAAATACATTTTCATGTCTGATAAACACATTTAAAATATAATAAATTCACATTTGATTTTTTAATAAGGAATATATTTAAAGACTAGTCACATGAGCAGTCATAGTTGTTAACAAATACATTCATAAACACCTCATATTATATTCATGAATATTATTGTTCATTACATACTGCTTATAAATGCTACTAATGAGAGAAGAGATAATCAGGACTGATGGGGAGTGATCATAGTCCTGCTTTGAGTTCAGGATGTCACGCATGTCAAATGGGATACATGAGATATATTCACTTTAATGGCATACTGTATGGTATGATTCATCTGCGAGGCCTCAAGTAGAGCAGAGCGTGGGACAGAACAATTCAATAAGTCTGGTATTTTCATTTAAAGTTCAAGTTCGACTGGATTCTCAATCAAGTGAACCTGAGAGATTAAAGGAGATTCACAAAATGCCGAGTGCATGATCAGTGACCTGTCACTGGTGTGATTAGTCTGCCTTTGTGAGATGACTTTTTCTTTTCTTGTCTTTTCTCACTGTCATCCTCTTACATGTCCTCTAAATGTTGATTAGCATTACCTTTGCAGAGAGGACTTATTTTCCTCTTTTTGTTGTCGTTTCTTTTCCTCTATTCTGGTCTGATTTGCTAAAAAAGAATCCATTAAAATAATTGGCTTGCATTTAATTACTTAATTACTTTAAGTACTGCCCATTTTTTTCTGCCAATCATTCTACCTATTGCTTTGTGCTTCTTGTCTTAAAAAAAAAACAACCTTTTCTAATGAAACCACAAAGTTCATCCTCCACTTGCTCATTACTTTTGACCAAAAACAGTGAAGACTATATGGTCACAAAAATGCCAAATACAGACTACATAGAGGATGATGGCACCTTGTCTTGTTTGTGCTGTTAAATGTATAACCTGTCCATAGACTGCAGGTCAAAATTTGCCTTTTGATTTGTTGTCCCTAATAAACAAATAGTTATGTAAAGTAGCAGCTCTATAATAAAAACTTTTAATACCAATACTCCAAGCTGATCTACTTACTTTTCCTGCTAAATGGAGAAATCAGTTAGAAGTACTTTCAAAGTGCTGAGTAGAACATGCATATCACATCCTTCCAGCTCTTCCTCAATGTGGCTCGAAGGCAGAGGCAAGCGCAACATATTTCATTCCTAACCGGCAGAGTGTGGAGCATGTCATCAACAGAATATTTAATTAGAAAGTGTGGAATAACAAGAACAAAGTAAACAACACAGCCAGGGGCAGACGCAGGGCAGCGTTTGATACTTAATGTCAAAACAACAGAGAGACAGAAAGTAACAAGGTGCTGATGGAAGATGAACACATCTGGGGTCTGAAGACGTTTCTCTTCTCTGTGTATCTGCAGAAACAGGCCTTTTCTGTGGCAAGTGGATAACAGATTGTCAATAATAATAAGATCAACTGTTGCTGAGAGGAGGACGAGAAACTCTGATTTGTTGAAGTGCCCCAGCTGGAGCTCAACAAGCTGTCGGATACATGGATGTATAAAAAGAACAGAAAACAGCGTTGGAGACGTTGCCCCGTTACAAAAATAACTACGATTTTTAGTTTCAAGCTGCGGTGTAACGGACAGTTGTTGATCCGTAATCCGTATGGATCCCCTTCACGGTTTAATCTCGTAAAATGTAGTTTTGGTGAGAAACTTGAATAAATCCAGTTGTTTGAAGGAGATGTTTTCACACCCATATAAATAGATATTAGAGATGAAGCGGCAAAAAAAAACATGATCGGGGATCTCTAAAAGTTATATTTGCTGCCTTTTTTTCTTTTGTGCTGATGCGACCTGTGATCCAAACCGGGACTCTGATCTGTGATATGATTCGTACCGTAAGCTTTCCGTTGCACCACTACTTTCAAGGGATTATAAACTAAGGAAAACATACTCATTAATATTATATTTAATTTCTGCCAAAAGATCCCCCTAAATGCAACACACTGGACCTTTAAGGCGTCAGTATGCTTAAAAACAGTCTTCTCTAACAGAGCCTTTACACAGGCTCATATAACAAATGATACGACATTGTGCACACGCACACTCACACACAGACTCACACACACACAGACATACAGATATACAGTATGCAGTCACATAACCCAAAGAAGCAAAAATACACATAATGTATATACACCCACACACACCTGCAGTGCCTCCAGAAAGCGGAAGGATCCAAGACGTCGGCCCCGGGGCACCAGGCAGAAACTGGAGTTATGAAGCAGCTCCTGGTAGTCAAACCTACACAAACATAGATAAAAAAAAAATCTGGTTAGAGGATGAGGGAAGGAAACCTGGTCAAACAAAAGAATAAGAAAAACTAACAAAACATACTAAAGTAAGGTGTTTGTTATTCCTCGTGAATGAGCTGCTCTAATGGGTAATATGAGGGTAAATAAAGACTATTTACCTCTATTTCAGAAAAAAAGACGAAGACAGGATGACAGAGAGAGAGAGAGAGAGAGAGAGAGAGAGAGAGAGAGAGAGAGAGA
>NW_022280055.1:3350118-3356797 GCF_004355925.1 Anarrhichthys ocellatus | reverse complement strand
AGAGAGAGCAGAGGATAGTCAAACCTCCACAAAATAACTCAAGCTTTTATGCCTTTTTGTAATTTCTTAGCATTTTCAGGAAGCTTCTAGCTTCTAGAAGACAGAGCGGTAGCTTCAGCACTTACACAGCTGATAAATAATGATATGTGCTGGAGAAAGAAAAAAGCAATCCACACCAGTGGCCCTTAACACATCTCGTCTGATCAAGATATGTGAAGAGAGAATCCTCCACGCAGGGTTACCTTTAGTGAGGGTTTCACTAAACTATTGATCTGACAGCATGGTGTGTCTTCTCCGGGAGGTGAGATGAAGGTGAAGGCCGATACTTAAATTCTACCGGCAAAATTATGTCAGTGCGAGTTAGCAAACCTTTAAGGCAGGGTGAGGCAGGTATCAGTGAAGGGTTGGCAGATTTTGAGTGATTTTGTCAAGTATCATATACTCCCTGCATCTTCCTCCTTCTAGCAGCAGCTTGAAATACCTTGGATTAACAGCAGTAACAATAGAGCTGTGATGAACCTGTCCTTTCTATTTAGAGGATCAGTGAGTAGAATTATACCTCCAAGAACTCAGGGATTCACAACATGTACTTTTACCTTATTCTTCTCTTTGATAACATAATCGCCGCATAGATGCGCGGTACGAAGCTTATCACATCTGCAGGGGGGCAGAGAGTAAGTGGTGGATGTAAAAGGAACCATGTCCAAACCACAACCTCTAAAATGTGGGGTCCCACAGGGAAGCTTTTTATGTCCACTTTTCTTTCTGATGATTCAGCTCTCCTAGTCTGTTTTCATGATGAATTACAAGAAAAATGACTTAGTTCAGTCCACAAAGTTAGCACCCGGTTAACAGAAAACAAGCTGTCACTTTGGCAAAACAGAGTCAATTTAAGTCAAATGCAAAACGAAAGACATTTCTTGGATTCGGAGTGGTAGTAGATGACTTTGAAGTTACAGCCAAGGAATCTGTTATGTACTTATGTTGTATATTAGACAACAAACTATCTGGTGAGAGAATGGCATTAAGCATTCTCTCAAAGGTCAGTCAAAAAAATCTAAATTCTTGCTCGAATATCCACTTTAATAGTCAGAAATGCTCTTGATCTCCTTTTATTAAGCCTGCACTTCATGGTATACTAGCATCCCTAAGACAGACCTGCAAAACAAACTAGATTAGGTTAATTCTTTACCTCCATGTCCATGCCCAAACACATTTTTCCCTGTTCATTTTATCAGCCTTGAGAGAGAGTATCATTCATCAAAATGTATAACTTTTATAGCTGTGAAAAATGTGGTACCCAAATATTTCTGAATTTATTTTTCTCGGGTTAGAGACGTCCACAGTTATCCAACTGGAGGGAGCACCACTGATTGTGTGCCACTTCAGATTCAAAAGCAGAATGGGTATTCAGCAGCAGTTACAGTATGTGGAATGCGTTACCTGCGAGTCTTAAGATGATAAGCTCTGTTGAAAAATATTGAAAAGGAGATGGCTGCCTTATAAAAATTCTCTGATCGTAGGACTGTTCCATGCTCTCCTCAAACTTTTTCAACTAACTAGTCAAGAGTTAAGTCACTTCTGCCTGTGACTTTAAAGCTGTGTGTGTGTGTGTGTGTGTGTGTGTGTGTGTGTGTGTGTGTGTGTGTGTGTGTGTGTGTGTGTGTGTGTGTGTGATGATCTCAGGGCTGGCCTGAGGAGATTTCAGATTGCAGCCTAATCTGTCTGGGGATCAACTGTCCCCACAACCTCACCACTAGACACCTGTGTGTGTGTGTTTTAGGTGTGGGTGTGTGCGTGTGTGTGTGTGTGTGCATGTGTCCACCAGCCTGGAAAGCCTGCCTCTACAATGTGTGTGTCTGTGTATGATAAGTCTTTGTGATGAGAGAACGTCTGGCATATCACTTACTGTCACTGCACCTGTGTGTCTGTTTATCTGGGTGTGTGTGTGTGTGTGTGTGTGTGTGTGTGTGTGTGTGTGTGTGTGTGTGTGGAGGGGAAAGAGGATGAGAGCAAAATAAGATGTCAGGTGCCCAGTTTGTCGGCCAAAGACAAGGTCATTCTAACCGCCGCTGAGACACAGAGAGCCTGTCGTCACACATAAAGATGGTTATTTGGGAACAACAACACACGACTGGTTTGACTACAATTAAATCTTCACCACACGGTTCCCCTGTTTCATGGTTCGATGACAAAATCCCATTTATGTGACCCTGAGTTTTTGTGATGTCATCTTTATCTCAAATGAAAGAGCCTGGGAACATGAAGTAGAGCTGCTTTGTCCTGGGCTGCCGCCCGTACCCGTATTCTGGAATACTGAGCACCCAAGGGCCCTTTGCGCATACGTGATACTGAGCTGGACTCGGCACCGATGGGACCAGAGCCTCTAAGTGAACCAAAAACAAGAAACTACAAGGCCAATGAACATTGCAAAGACCTGACAGGAATTATGCATCTTTAACATATTGTCCCTCATAAGTTTTTCAAACTATCTAGTTACAAACAAGTGATCTACTAAATCTGATTGCTATGTTAAAACGTAGAGGTGTGTTGAATTTCGAAAGACCTATTTGCAGAAGTGGAATATAATACTAATAACTAGTTCCATGAATGTATAATCACCCTTCATATCTACATAAGGAGAGGTTCCCCGTCACGGAGTCTGCCATGTTGTACTGACATGTTCCAACCGCCGAGGAGCTTCCAAGACTCTCTGGTCATCGGTGCCACAAGTTTTTGCCAATGTCTTGGGCATTGTTTGATTCAGCTGTCACAGCAGCCTCATCATGCCTGTGTTTCCTGGTATTCTTGCGCAGCATTCCCATGTGTAGGTGTTGCCTCCCAGGGATCCTTTCAAGTATTGCCGGCTTCTACATCTCCAGGAAAAACATAGCTTCCTCCCTATTCTGGTCAAGACGTGACATGGCAACAAATGCTGCACAGCATTACTTATAGTGCAGGGAGCAGCTTGGTGGCAGTGTATGCTGTCTTGGATACACAGAGGACACTGCTGTCTTTTTGTTTTTTGTATTGGTCTCAATTATTTTCTTAACCACTGTTTTTAGCAATGATATGGAAAGACAAAGAGTAAGATCTTCAATTAATGTCATGACAGTAGTTAAAGAAGACCAAACAAACTTAGTCATATTTACTTACATTTTAGGTATTTATCTGTATCTAAATTGTAAAACCGTACCCATTATTGTGTCACAAAGTATTGCATTAAAGTCTGCCTTAAATTGGTCCTCAAAGCCACTTGACGAAACAGCATTTTCACAGTAACAGCCACAGTCTGAAGACATCACCTGCAGAAATATCTAGGATTAGAACGGCTCACTGCATTTGTTGACCCAACATGTCAGTGTATAGACAGGGCTCTTAACCGCTGCTATTTTTCTTGTCAACTCACTCTCCACACACTGCGTTTGAAATTGAAAAGGTCAGTGATCAATGTCAAGGACAAGTCAGTGCTTTTGCCAGGGCTTGATATACTGGGGGAGTAGATCCCATGAGAAACTGGGACACCCCAGCTTGTCGAAGAGAGAATCCCAGGATGTCCCGAGAGGAGCTGGAGAGACATCCTGCACTGAAGAAACAGGACAAATACGGGCTGCTCAGCAAGGTGTGTTGCCACCATCACCCTGACACAGATAACAGTAACAAAATGCTCCAAACCATTTGACAACAGTGCTCCAATAAACTGTTGTTTGTGGATTCCTTTCAGTATCAAAATGAATCAGATGTATGTACAGAAAAGGGATAAAACTGAGGGAAAAAAAGGTGGCGAACAGGAGAGGTAAGGATTAAAGAAATAGGAGACATACTGTAGGAGTCCAAGTCAGATATTGGAGCCTCACTCCTCTCACTGGCTGATCCTCTCAGAGCACATTTTCTCAACTCATTTATCTGTCATCATGCTTTACCTCAGCTGCCTGAGCTTTCCTTCACTGCCTCAGTCATGGCAGTGAAGGAAGTACGGAGGGTGTTTCACCTCTTTTTGTTCTTACACCTATGTGCATTCATTTTCTGTTTTTTCAAGCGCATGTGAGTATGGGTTTATCCATCTATAGACACGTTTTGAGCATGTGCCAGCACTGCATGTGGGATCCCTTCATTTGTCGAAATAGATGTGTACAGTATGTATATGTGTGTATAGAAAACATTGTCACTCACAACTCTGTCAAATAAAGATGTTTGGTTGGTGGCCCTACTCTTCAAACTGTGACGCTCTATGTACCTCTCTAGCGTCAGTTTTGGATTATGTCAGGGACGGCGTGTCAGTTTTTACGCTCGTTATATGCACAGCGTCTTTTCAAAATAAACTAAGTAGGTTTACTTCGTTTTTAGAATTACTAATGCAACAAAAGTACTTGGTTAGGTTCAGGAAACAAAACTTTAGGATAAGGAAAAGATTGTGGTTTGGGTTAAAATGAGTATATGTTATGTAACTACAGTTAGTTAAGTCTGGAAATGACATACCAAAATACTAAAATTCAGACTAAAATTTGTCAACTTTGAATTGGTTTCACAACGGACAAGAACAGCAGTCCTCACCTTCCACCAGCCCAGACTTTTCTGTGCTCTTTATTGCTCTGACCGTCCAATAATAAAACAGATGAGTTGACATTAGTTAGTCGAAAGCCCGGTGCGTTTCATACAGATGCTCAATTGGACCTCGGTGCGTCGGTATCAGACGCAAAGTGGCACTGACCATATATGAAATGTACAGAGCTCATCGTTTTCTTTTTATTCTCAACCAATAACCCAGGATTCTATCTGTCTATTTTGTATATTAAAAAACAAAATCAGATCATAAGTAGCCACCCAAACAAATGATCCTTCTGTGTAGTTTGTCCCATTTTTACTTGCATAAGTTCTGGTGCACAATGAGCCTTGTATCTGCAATTTACCTCCACTCTTGATTACCTTAAACTGTTCTGATCAGTATTTGATTGCAGCAGGACACACAACAACTTTTGTATGCATGGGGAAAACAAATCTGCGTGAAAATAATCTTAAACTAATCTGGTAGTAATTCCTTTTTTAAAGAGAGTAGTATACGTAGAGACTATGGGTAGGGAACAAAGTATTTTTCTCTGTTTGTGTGCATGAAACAGACAGTGAGACAGACAAGAGAAAGACAAGAGTTGGATGGTACCCAGTAAGAAGGAATTAAAAATCAATATGTGCCACAGAGAATCACTCAGAACATTTTAGCTGAAAAACAAAACAAATCGTGTTGCTCACTATAAAGTAAATGGGTTCTCTCAGCACAGACACTAAATAGTTTCAGGAGTGAGGGATCGATTTGTAGCCTTACAGAGTAGACCCTAAGGTCTGGTTTACACTAGTGAAAAATATGTTTTTATATCTGAGGAGAAAAGCCAAAAACCACAAAATATCCCACACCAAAGTAATACAGTGTGAGAGCTCTCCTTACGGACACATTACATGACATACAGCTCTGTGTAGCAGTCGGTTGTTTATTGTCTGAGTCAGATTGTATTTGAAAAGTTTATCTTTTAGTCAGCAAATGTTCTCAACATCATCTTCAAGGCAAAGTAAAGTGCAAAAAAAGCAGCAATATACAGAGCGGGGGGGGGGGGGGGGATTATAAAGTGCACACGCAATTAAGCTCTGCCGACACTCTCACTCTCCATCATTGGAAACTGTTTGGAGAAGGGCGAGCGCTTTAAAAAAATATCTGGCAGGTGATTGGATGACCTTCAGTGAAAAAATACTTTTCAGTTCTGATATAACTGATGCTATTGCAGCATTTACACTTACCTCTTCAGGAGCCGCCATTTTTAACAATGCCTGTAGCTGCCAGTGGCTCCTTACAGGACGCTGACTGGTGTGATGTGTGAATCCACGATTTTTTACAAATGTTTTATGAGGAAGTAAATTCATCGACATTTTAGTTAGGTGCTCAAGGACACAAACAATGTGTTTTGGTGAGAAAAACTGAATGTAAACAGAGACTTTGTTCACACGATGAACAACACAGGGTGCCTTTAAAACATCTTGAGGAACGGCTAAAATGTGTCCGTGTATCTAAAACGGTCAAACCACGCGCTCTTTCATCCATTTCTGTTAAATAACTAAAAGCAGATTCTGATGTCTACTTAGTCTTTGATCAAATATTTGCTGATCTGAACTGTGTTACATAACACAGATCTTATACAGCTGCACACCAGAAAATATTTGCCTCAGACAGATATTTGCCTGTAAGTAAAGGGATACAGAGGACATTTTAAAATAACAACAGATGTGATAGATGACACATAAATTCAGGTACCAATGTATTTTCTGACAAGTATAGTATAGTATATAACTAGTATATTTAGGATGATTCTGATTCACTGTCATACGGTGGTAATAGCAAAATTGTCTGTTGCTTACGTGTCATGAATCTGGCGGTAATTTTGCGTGCACACTAAGTTTGAGCGCAGAGTATAAGAGCATTGCTATGCAGACATTAGTGCACGAGGCCCAATGATCCTGTAAGCAGGACAGTTATCTAACTTTACTAACGTCTGGGGATTCCTGGCTCCAAACATTTATCATTATAAAGGCAGTGTACTGTGTAAACTATAAATGGCATCGGCAGTAATTACTTTAAAAAGGCACCTCACACACACACACACACACACACACACACACACACACACACACACAC
>NW_022280055.1:3327876-3350108 GCF_004355925.1 Anarrhichthys ocellatus | reverse complement strand
ACACACACACACACACACACACACACACACACACACACACACACACATTCAGACAAAAAAAGTAAAGTCCCTGTTGGTGTATTTGTTCAGTGTGTGAAGCCTCACATGAATCGTGTGGACCCATTAATTATAATAAAGACACACACACACACGGATGTCCTTGAAGAGCAACATAATGTTTATAAAAGAGTGGCTTGAATGTTGCTCATTTGTGCAATTTACAAGACAAGGGAAATAAATTGAACATCCTGATCCCTTCAGTGGGAAATTGTTTCCTTAGAACAGTTGAAAAATAAAGAGGGAAAAATGAGCAAAGGTGATTCAAAGAGCATTAAAAAAGAATGCACAGCAGGCAAGAGTGGGAGATGAATCTCTAGAGGTAATCTGGTCACATAATCAGGCTCCAAAGTCTTTGAACGCACCACAAACTTGAGAGCATTTTACCCAACTGTCTTTTGAAATTACAGCATCAGAAGAACATATTTAAAACACAAGGGAATGACTTACTCACTAAGTTACAATTGTGGGCAGTCAGAAGTGGAAAACAAAAGTTCAAAATCCTACTTGAGATTTGACTTAAAAGTCACTTTTATATCCAAAGTCACGGCCATTTGTCTGTCACTTAAAGGGTTGCTGAGTCAACACTAAATATGTTCAATAATGTCCAGTTTAATCACTTCAGGGCCTATCAGATTGCATTAGGAACATAGAGCAAAGAGTATGAATATATCTGAACACAATCTTTAAAATTAATGTCCCCTTTAATTTCAACTGCCTAAAATTGCAATAAAATTAAATAAAAGGAAGAATATAAACTCAATCCCTAAAGGTGTGTGCCCTGGGCGGCTATATCATGTGTCACAGTGTGTGTGAGCATTGAGCCAACTCAGAA
Organism: Anarrhichthys ocellatus; assembly: GCF_004355925.1. Classification (NCBI taxonomy): domain Eukaryota; kingdom Metazoa; phylum Chordata; class Actinopteri; order Perciformes; family Anarhichadidae; genus Anarrhichthys; species Anarrhichthys ocellatus. The sequence continues at coordinate 3,349,216 of NW_022280055.1, read as the reverse complement.
CAGTAACTTGTATTTATGCAATTTTCCCTCATTGACTCAAATTGGTCGTCTCCTGTGTGTGTGTTTGTGTCTAAAGTGGTGATTTGAGCGAACTGCTGCAGATTCACGTCAGTAATATAATTTCCTCGTTGGCTGAACTGCGTAACTTTACATGCAGCGAATTAGTGTCAAATGACTTACTACTAATATAATATTGTAGCGTCGTAAAAGTCTACTGCTTTTTGGAGAGACAGTAGTCTGCTAATTAACAATCACTTTAACATCAGTGCACTATATGCCTGGCACATTAAGCTGTTAAAGCAAACATGTTGGCAAACGATTGACTTTCGCGAAAGTGACACAAAGCAAGACAAGCATATATTTGGAGTCTTTCCACTTGACAAAGATAAGTCAAACATTCACTCTGCTTTCTGCTCTCATTCTCAACAATTAAAAAGTGACATTCTCTGTTCAACAAGCTCTAGTTAAGGAAATGTGGGTGCTCCACGGGTATACACATCACCACTAACACATTTAGAGCAGCCTTTTCACACAAATTTGGTCTTTTTTTCTACAGTTCTCAGTTTAAGAACCAGCTGAGGACCTAAAACAACATACTTATTCTGAATATACAACGTAGCCTTTAAGTTGTTAAATGTCCAAATGACAATATTGAATGTCTATCTTAGTTTGAGCAATTTACTAGTTTAAGTTTGTAATCCAATTACATGTGAGAGTCGAACGGAACTTCCATGACGAACGCAGACCAGTGTTGCACATGGTTATAAGGGCAGCTGGTTTAGTCAGCATGATGTAGACTCACTGTTGGAGCAGGGGGGGTGTAACCCACTTCCAATCCCCGCAATTTGGTTTTGAGGTATCACTCCATATGCATTGGACTTGGGCCTCTGTGGCACAGAAGTGAGGGAAGGAGTTAGTGGAAATTAAAATGCAAAGTACAGTGAAGAAACACATGAGAAGGAATTTCTCATTGGTGTCCTAACTCAGGACACCAAGGAGAAATGTTTCACTCTCTTTGAATTACTAAAACAAATCAAAGCGCACAGCTGAGAATCTATCTCATTAAAAAGTTCTTAAAATAACTGTGGTCAAGGCTTAAAACTGACTGAGGAGAAAAGAGTGAGCGGCCTCAACATCCCATCCAAGTCCGTCAGCACCTGGCTCTTTGGAGTCTGTTGGAAGCTGTTTAAAAACTCGTCAAAGCATCAACACGCCATTTAGTCCACCATCAAAGAGCGTGGCAGGGAACGTGTGTGTGTGTTTAAGAGAGGAGCGGCTACTTCCTCCACAGTTGGTCTTGTAAATGTGTGTGCCCACATTAGTGCGGAGGCGTGCTCGTGCATTTAAAAGCGCTGCCGTTGTCTCCAATTTGTGGTCAACAAATCACATAACTCAGATGGCATATGGAAAATGTTTGATGCTTTAATGGCTTGTGCTGCAAACAATGGGAAGAAATGTGGGGGGGGTGTTTGAGTGGAGAGAGCATTAGTGATTTGAAGCTTTCAATTGTGTGTGTGGGTGTTTTTTTTCTTTTTGTAATGACCAAATGTCCTTGCAAGAATAGAACAGATGTGAAAAATCCTCCAAATTGTGGACATTTGAATCAACCAAAGTGGATTCAGGGTTTTGGGTTAAAGAGTTTACTGAGTGCAACACCGTAAGTGATTCTCTGAAAGCTTGCACCGTTATTCCCTTTGGAACAGTTCATAGCGTCTTACCCCTTGTTATGATTTCAAGCTTTTCCCCCTGATTTATAGTGTCTTTTGACTTTATAAGTGTTTGGATGGACCTGAACTAGGTGGTCTGAGATCAGTTGAAGTCAAACTGCGGAGTTTACATGTAGTCACAAAATATTTCATGTTGATGGCAAGAAAACAGGACAAATAAGGAAACTCACATGATTTTTCGAAAAACGTGGATGTGGAAGAGGGGCTCTTATTGTGATTCCTGTGTCCATTAAATGTTCAAGCTCCCTGTCATGCTCACGAGGTTCTGCCTGTCTGTGCATTGTTGTCTATTTCTTCTTCTTGGCATTTTCCTTTGATTAAAAGACCACCGACATCATTTTGATGGCAACAGTGGAGAACATCATCACAATAGCAGGTTTGCATCCAAATGTAGCACAAATTCTTACTGAAATTCCAGAAAATCGCTAAAGGAAAATGCAAATTAAAGCCTGTTTCCACTCACTACCATTATGTGACTATAATGGTGTTTTTGTAGAAGTAGTGGGGGCAACAAAATTACGCATTTAAAGAGCGCCTGTCAAAGTGCAAAACAATGTAAAACACACAATGTAACATGCTATTTTTTGTGAAATGTGTTTTTTGTAAAATGATATCTTCTGTTTGTGTCATGTATTCATTTGAGGAAGGTTACAGTCTCCTCATTGCTCCTCCCGGATCAGTCTTTTTTATGCACAAATGCACCAGTTGGGTCAGAAGGAGGGGGGAATCAGCCTTAAGGACTCAAACAAACCCGGAGTGAAATCAGCCAACGACAAACTTGCGTGTGCACCTTCGTGTGCCTACACACTGGGAATGCTTGTGTGCGACTCTCCGTAGCATCGCTTTTAACCTTCATATTCAAACAACAGCAGCTCCGCAGGTCTCCGGGAGGGCAGGCCAGGCAGAGGCCGGGGAGCCGAGGAGTCCCGGAGGAGGTTCCTCAAAGTTTATGTTAAACCAAACCACTTGCAAGAGAAAATACCGTTATTATAGAGGTCTGCTCCCGTCAAGTTTCATCAAAATACCAGAAGACATGGCACGACTTCACAGAAACACCGTAGTGTGTGTGTGTGTGTGTGTGTGTGTGTTGGGGGGTTTCAGGGAAGAATAATTTGCATGTTCATTGCTGTGTTGGTGTGTCTTTGAGAGAGAGAGACAGAGAGAGAGAGAGAGAGAGAGAGAGAGAGAGAGGGAGAGAGAGAAATTTCCATATTTATCACTGTGTGTATATGTGTGTGTGTGTGTGTGTGTACGTAAACATCACAGTTGAGACTGTTCCCTTCTCAGGCTGAGTTGAAACACAGGTCTCTGGGCTGGTATTAAAGCCTAATGTAGCAGACTGATCTGGCTCGGAATATTAATGCACACTCACTAAAACGTAAATGCCGGAAAGGTATCTGTGTGGTTGGAATAAAAAAAAGTTGGGTAGTTGGAATAACAGCTTTGGAGCTGTAGACAGAAGCTAAGTTCCTGGTTCAATATCAGAAATCTCAAAGAAGATTTTAGCTGTGCATCAATCCAATCGCTATAATGTAAAGGTAGCATGAAGCCATGGATCCCACCACGAAGGTAACAAAGCGGATTTTATGTTCCTTCATTACTATGAACGTGGGCACCAGGGTTTATTTTGAGTCAATCACACAAACCTTAAAAACTCAGCAATGCACCGAGTTCGCAGTTGAAAGTAGTCCCTGGCAATTACACTATTTACTCCTGTTTGAGTAAAGTTTGCCAAAAACTACAGAGCTCAGCTGTTGAAGGAAATTACTAAACCTTTTTTTTTTGTTAATAAAAGTAGCATTCAGTCTTTTAAAGAGTAAAGAGCCATAATCCATAAACACCTTTTAAATTGTAAAAGATATAAGCCAACTCCAATCCTCCAACTCCTAACTCACTACAGCCATGCTGTTCACACCAGAAGTGCCTTTTACTTTTTTGGCTCATATCTTTTTACTTCTTATCATTTTAAGTTTAATTATCACCTACATGCAACAACAATTGCTAAGAGCCAGCTTCTTTATTTCCATTTTTAATTACTTTTATTTGACTTTCTCTGAATTCGCCATGAGCAGCACAGTGCGTCGCAATAACCAGAGACTATTTGGCCTTGGGCACATCGAAAAAGAATTGAATGGCATCCAATCTCATTCAAGTGGCCTGAGCAAGAGATGTGGTTGTCGTGTAGACGTTCTCGCAAAAAAAGAAAACGGTAAAAGCTTTCTGCTGTTCAGCCAATCAACTGTGACCTTTCAGGGTCACCGTCCTCTTGCTCCAACAACACCACGGACCGAAATTCCCTTCAAAGTAGAGAAAAGCTGCAAACACTGCATCTTCATTTCTATTTCTTTTTCAAGCACAAATCAGCAAGTGATGGGTTGACATTTCCAAATCACAGACATGGGTTGTTATTGTGTGCATTATCAGCGGGTGTGTGTATGTGTGTGTTAGTGTGTGTGTTATCAGAAAGAACGTGAACATAAATGGCAATGTTGTGAGTTGTAAAAGTGTATCAAGATAAGATTGTATGTTTTTTCTGTTGGCTTATGTTGTCCACTTGTTTGGTGTGTGTATGAATAAAATGATGAGGATGATGGATGTGACCTTTTCTTTTGTTTTTCCTCAACAGCTTGGGATGCAAGTCTGTAATGAGTGCAATGAAACCCAATTCAGCTAACCGGAGGTTCCAACCAACATTTCTTGGCCACTGAGAGCTTTAAAGGTTCCAATGAGTTGTTTTTGAGCAGTATTTGTGTTAATGAACGTTGGGCTTTATGCAAGAACTCGTTTTTTAAGTGCATGGTACGAGTGATTTGGGAGAACTTGCAATAAGTCTGCACCTATCCAAGTCTTTCACTAATGTATATTTTATTAGTTTGAATCAATTTTGAACCCAATATTGGGTTTTCAAACTCAAATTGGTCCTCAAATATCCTCTTTGGCTCCGTAATTGGAATCATAGGCTAATATAATTTATTAATATAGCCTAACGATACCACCATCAATTCAAATTGTCAGCACTCGTTGCACTCATCGATTCATTGGCTTTAGCAGGTCCTTTTCACTCCCCTGCTGACGCTGGTAAAATTATAGACTTTGCTTTACGGATCTCTGAAAGCAGGACTTCAATATAGCACATATGTGTTAGGACTTAATTATGATAATTTACAATTCTCATGAATGCATGCTCATTTGTGCACAGGTGGCCATCATCACGTGTTATCATTGGCACAGCTATCTGAAGTTAGGAGCGGTTGCTGACTCTGAGGTGGTACACTTGCGTACCCAATGTACCAAATACAAAAATGTTGGCCCAAAGTTTCTATAAATGGGTCCCCTATGTTGTTTGCACGTATCTGGCAAGTTGCAAAATTGTTGTTCCGCAATACAATGCAATCAAATATTTTGGTCGCACTAACTAAGCATTGTTGAACTTCATGGTTATGTTAAGGTACTCACTGCACACAATTAAGGAAGCATCATAGTCTCGGTATAATAAAGAAAAAAGATGAAACCATAATATTTTCCCGACCCTTATCAAAGTGCTTTGTGCTTAAGGTGGAGGTAACATGCCAAGGCACAGACTTATGCAGAGGTAAATAGGAAGAGTGCTAGCGAATACACAATGAATATAAACAATACAATGACAACAATAAAGCTTTGCAAATGCTCTATAATACGATCACTGCCTGTTGGCGAGCCAGTTGCTCGACAAGGAGTACTGCTTCTCTGAAACATACACAGATACACATACCCTGAAAAAGTGCCACTGCAGGTTTCAGAGGGCCAGGATGGTGTGTGTGTGTGTGTGTGTGTGTGTGTGTGTGTGGCAGCAAGTGTGTTAAAGCACTTAACACTCCTGATTCTCTGTTGTGGTTGTTGTTTTTCCCTATCTGCTGTCTGAGACGCAAGCGTAAAGTAGGAATATATGGAACCAAAACATTTACAAAGACATCAATTATTGAAACACAAATTGAAAAGCTACATTACAACAAACTGCAGACTTGAATATGTGCAGAATTTCAGAATGCCCTTTTTACATTTCTGCAGTGCAGTAATACTTCCAGGACTTTTTTTTTTACATCTGTCGGATGAGAAACTTGAGCAGCAATGTATGGATTTAAATGTTTTTAATCATCAGTAGAAGCATTTGAAATGACCTCCAATGCCTTCCTAAAGAGCCATGTTAATGTTACGTGTAATCTTTCTGTTTTTGAAAAGCAAAATGTGTCAATACGTAGCGAGAAATCACCTTTCATTTTAAATGGTGGCTTTACAATTATGGTATGGACAGATAACATATCAACAGCACCGAGGACATCAAGGGACAAGGGTTACGTCTTTAAATGTTGTTTTGTCAGTCAAGAAATCCATATTTATAGAACATTGATATAAAACAGAACCAGAGAATGTTTGTTGGCTTACTGGCTTAAACAATTAATCAATTATCAAAATATGGACAGGGGTGACCACATACTTTTCTGACCATATAGTGTGAGCACCAGTGCCAGCAGAAACAATTCCAGCAACTGACGGGTCGGCCAGGCAGTAAACATGCAGCAGTAAAAGAGTGTTGTTCTGAAAGAGACAAAGCGCCACTAACACCTTCGGCACCAACTTCTTTTTCTTTCTTTTTTCCCCCCATACTTTATCGTGTGAACTGTATCGCATGGATTAAACCACAACGCTTCAGTTTTATTCAGCATGGCTCCTGTCGCTCTCTACAGAGAGCCCCACTGATGACCGCAGACACACACTATTCACACTCACACATGGTGGAAAAATAAACTCGTGAGGTTACCCTTGGTGCAGGCAGCCAGGAATCAATAATTCTGAATACACGCCACTTAACTCTCGCCGGCTCTGCCTCTAACTCGCTCTCCCTCTCTCTCCCCCTCCTGAATAGAAAAGTGAAAAAGAAGAGCAAGTGAGTCAAAGTCATCCTCTAGCCCCCCCACCATGCTGAACATTTCCGAGTCCTCCCTGTTTCCAGAGATAGCGACAGGCATTAAACAACATCGGGCAGGAAATCGGAGTAACAACGTCTTCTGCTGCTGAATTATTGAACACTACAAAGGTACCGAACGCGAACACACACTTCAATGCACAAACACACGCTAATATGGAATTTCATGCAGGGACACTGATGATGACTTTGATAAGAGCCGGCCCAGACAGCATGTTATTTTTATCAACTCTCTGTCTCTCTCTTTGTGTCTCTGCATTACTATAACAGAACCAGAGGACAGCTGGTTCTTCAGCATAGCATCAAAACACAATAAAATAAGGTGATGAGTGGTCATCAATACTTTATAATCACATCAAGGTTTTGGTCTGTTTTTTTAGAGATTTCTGCCCCAACCTCAAAACAATGGATTTGAATGGAATTTGCTGAACAAAATGACAAAAAAGGTCTCCATTATCAGGAGTGGAGATGTAATGAGACCACAAATTTTGTAGTTGATACTAATGTAAAATGTTCACGTTTCTCAATTACCCAATTCAATACCAAGGTTAACACACTAAAACAATAAATCCAATGTTGTTCAACATTTACGATCCGCCTCAAGTTTCTTCCCAAAAAATACATTTAAAGGATTACATTTGAACACATTTTATAACATTATAATTTACCTTCGCCTAAATCAATTTTATTGAATAGGCTTGAACGCATCATAATGTAGCTTAATCCTCCGTATGTTAGCTGTTATCTCCGTAATTTAGTCAAGAAGGATTGTGTTGACCGCCGACTGCTAACAGCTAATGTTAACTAGATTCTCTTCCTGCTGATTTCAACACAGAGTAGTTGTTCACAATGTAGCATTATAGTTCCATAGACAATGGGACGACCTACGTCTAAAGCTCCAACCAGATCTCATGGGAAGTTTTACTTGTATTTTTACGCCACGTTATCGTTAGAAAGGCTGCAGTTAGGCACAGGCAGCAAAACCAATTGGTTAGGTTCAGTAAGGTTCAGGATTAATTCACAAACATGGCTGTTATAGTTTTCATTGACATACAGTATATGTTTTAAGCACTCAGACAAATTTCATTCAGTAAGGTCCCATTCAAAAACATCCATCACGCTCTCTCTCTATCATCGCAGCAGTCTACAATATTGACACTTGTCAAATAGAAATACTCAGTTTTCCCCTATTTATTCACTCTTGATTTTTCACATGATGACCATTACTCATTATCGATAGATGGGAAACACAGATGGTGGAGCCCAAGGCGTGAGATCGAAGGCTGTGCTCTTGTTGGCCGTAGAGTGATTTATACCCAGTGAGTATTTGTATACAGTGTGTGTATGTGTGTGTGTGCTTCCCCTCGACAGACCATCTCCTCAGTGAGGAATGAAAGGCCCGGGATGTCATCAGTTCCCATATTGATTTTCCTGCTCACATGCTTAATTGAAGTTGTTGGGGTATACATAATTGAAGTTGGTTCTCTCAATCTCTCCCTCTCTCTTTTTCTCAAACATTAAAAAGAGAAAAGTCATACCTCTAACTACTCTCCACTCGTTTCTTATTTATTTTCAAAAGACAAGTGTTAATGGGGAAGCCTGTGGCTATGTAGTTTTGATAGAGTGGTCGGGTGCATATGTGTATGTGTCCCTGTCGTGGGAGCATATAAGACTGTATGTAGTTTTTGAGTGAACAACCTGATCTCATGGGAAGGCGTATAAGTAGCACACCACTGTTAAGGACATTTCACGTGTAATTTCTACGCATTTTAAGCTTTTAACAGATGCATGGTGGCTAAACGTGCCTAGCGTTGTGAATTCAAACAAAAGTACTTGGTTGTGTTTAGTCAATAAAGGTACTTGGTTAGGTTTAAGTAAAGACCATGGTTTGGGTTAGAATAAGTAAATTCAGGGTTATGTGAATAAAGTTATGTACTTAAGTTAAGAAGTCAACATATAAGACACATATGGATGCACAGTTGGAATTTTAAGACATGATTTTGAATTCAAAACTGTTTGTACTACATCACCTGGCTCCAGAAATTGGCTTGTTATTCACACCCTATTTGGTGACACCAGGCTGGAGTGAACGCTGAAAAGTGAAGCCTGCCGGAGGTGGTGATGAACGATATGATGACTTGTCTCAAAAATACACTTTATAGACACTTCAACAGCTGGGAAACCAAGTCCCTGTGTCATTTGAGCCAGAAGCATGTTCAAAAGTATAAATTAAAAAAGTATTGTAATTTAGTATAATTTTTGAGATACTTGTACCTTACTTGAGTATCTTCTGCTACTTTAAATCTGTACTCCACTGTATTTCAGAGGGAAATATTGTACTTTCTACTCAACTACATGTATTTGACAGCCTTATTTTGGAGATTCAGATTATCTATACAAAATACAATCAACTAATAAATCAGGATGTAGTGTTATAGATTAAGCTGTCCAGAGGTATAAGAGGTACTTAAATCTAGCTCCTCCTTTACCAGTTACCACATTACTGATGCTTACACAATATTGCATCAATAATTATAATTTGATATATATATTATTCTGAAATGGGCCACTCAGCATAATGAGTACTATTACTTGTTGGTCCTTTAACTATATTCTCATGGAAATGAATGAAAATGCCCATTATAGTTAGGTAACGACTTCACATTTGTCTGAACAAGAAACTAAAACCCTCAGAAATCCAATTTATTATTAAACAATACAAATCATCACATTTTAGGAAGCTGTAACCAGAAAATAGTAGGTTTTTTTCTTGGAAATGAATGCAATTATTATTAGGTTATGAAAATATGTGTCTGTCGATTGACGAATCAATTAGCTGACGAATCATCTCTATTTAGTTTTGGTTTAGTTTGTACTGACATAATTTGATTTTAAGACAGTATATCCTCTAATCTCACATTTGGTTGTATTCAACATCTCTCTACCATACATTGTAAATGAGTGATATGCTTAAATTAAGTCTATTTCTTCATTCTTAGATAAATCTAATCTATATGTAAATTGTTTTAGAAAAAAACAACTATCGGCTTAATGAAGATATTTTGAGGTTAATACACAGATAATATCACTGATTGCCTTTAATCACGTTTCATAGCGGCCACACTATGAAGAAACAATGAAAATGATGAATGAAGTTGATACTGTCGAAGCTGAGACTCTGTTAATGAGAACAAGAAGAAACGGCCGTGACAGCCTCGATGTTTACAGCTGTGGCCAGAGACCACAACCCAGTTATGAATTAATGTGTTTAAATATCTCATCGTGCATGAATAATCACAAGTGTTTGCTGGGTTAAGAAAAAGACAGCATAATTAAATGAGTAGTCACTTCTATAATTAAACAGAACAAAGCGAGCAATGAATCTCTCAGGATGGAAGCAACGCCACGTTTAATACAGATGATCAGTTAGAGGGAAGTCAGAGGCAAAAGCTGAAATGGGATCTGTCCACAGTGAAAGGGCTTATGGAGTGGCATTTCTCATGTTGGAGTTGTTCCTCCTCTTTCTCAGATCTTCATTTTTTTGTGATAATCATCCTCTTCATCTACACAGACTTTGATCCGTTTCCTTCTCTCCCTACGAGATCTTGCCTCCTCTACATCAAATATCTTCCTCATCTTCGACAAAGATCTCTTACCTTTTCCGGAAGGTTTTCTTCTCCTTTGACATTATCCTTCTCCTTTTAGAAGGCCGTGCTCCTTTTTCCTCAAAGATCAACTTCTCCCAGCTTTTGTCTTGCCCAGAACAGGTCAATGTAGCCTTAAACTTAATATTGAAATGTTGCCTTTCTCACCACACAAATTTAAAAGACATGTAAAACTGTGTTTGCAAGATTTTACCACGCCCAAAGAAAAACAACCGATAAGAGCCAAGGAGTATGTAAAGCAGCTGTCAATCACTGCTGGTAAAGTTTGTGAACTCCAATCAAACAGATCAAATATCAATCAAGGTTGGTTACTGTTCGGGCTGCCCCCTCTAAGACAATGAATCAGATGTTTTGGTCTTCGTCGACTAAGATTTCTTAAGTTTATTAGTAATTTCTAAGAAATTCTTCGGTCAAGGACAGCCCACGTTACTGTATTGCCTATTTCTCGTCTCAAATGTCTTCAGACACATATTTTAGTGAACTGTTTAGTTTTACAATGGAAAAGTTTGCTCCGGCCCATGCATGGCGGTGCTTAGATTTGGAATCGGCTGTTTTCAACATGGCGGCCAGGTCACAACTACTGTTTTCAGGATATCACTTAATTGAAAAATAATCAACAGATGATTTGATGATGAAAACAATAGTTTGTTGCAGCCCTGCTTTTGATACTGAACTTGGGATGATGACTATAATATTTTTAAGTCAAACAGTGAATATCAGCATAGGATCTCAGCTGTACAGCGTACATGGTACTGGCTTAACCATTGGGTTCAGTTTCTTACTCAAGGACACTTTGACGAGTGGACACGTGGGATTAAACCATCAACCCTGCAATTTACGGACAACCCGTTTAACTTCTACCCCACCTGCACAAATCTATAAATGTCTTTAGCCCTCAAAGATACAGGCTTTAGAAACATCTGTTGCAAATGTTAAAAATGTGTTTCTGATAATTACCCACCGTCAAGGCAGCGTCCTTAAGCAAGTAAAGATCAATTCTGTTGGCATGATTGAATGAGGACTGAATCTTCATTGTTTTTTTCCATGGCGTAAAGAGTGTGCTCAGGATCAGATTAATTGCTCCAAGTGTTAATTTGCTGGCCGCCTCCTGAACGCCTCGTGTCTCCATTGATTAAAATTAGCCTGTGTCCTGTTGCTGCTCTTTGTTCATTTAACAGGGTAATTGGTAAAGCCGTTTGTCTCGTCCTCTGTCCTCCATTCTCTCTCATCTTTCCTTTCTGTTTTTTGCTCTTTCCTCCTCTCCTAAACACTCCTGTTTGCCACTGGCCGAGCTCCTAAATCACGCTCTTTGCAAGCTGTCTCCGAAGGCGAGAGTGTGTGTGCTTTTGTTTGTGTGTACCGTCTCCGCACACACAGCTCGCAGTACCCATTTCACACTCTAACATTACTGCCTGCCAGTATTTGGTTTGGTTTATTAATCCTGACTGTTACAGCATATAGGACAATATAACATGTTACCAATATGAAAGTAATACGGTGCTGGTGTTTCTCTACAGAGCTCCAGCAGCAGCAACACTGTTTTTGATTTATCCAGATATGTCCTTTAATTTAATGTAGAAGAGATACTCAGATGAGTGTACATTTGACCAACTATTTGAAAGAACTAATAGCTGGAGGAACCAGTCTGAGGGTTATTTTCTGCAACCCCCCATCTGCACACCAGCATTAAAGCTAGGGTCGGTAATCTTCTTCAAAAACATTTTTTTGTTGTATTTGTTGAAATTCTCTTCACATCCCGAAAGGAATCAACAAATCAAATGCTGTGACAAAAGAGAAGAGAATCCAATATCTGTGGCTGTCGCAGGACTATAATACGCCCGTCCAATCATTTCATTTGACCCAACTGTAATGACTGGACAGCCTACATAGCCATGTTCGTTGTTTACGTTAACGATGATTAGGGAGGACCAAAGGGGCCGGCTGTCAGTGTTATTGAGTTGCCAACTTTCTCTCTAGATTTAGGGACTTTTGGAACTAATGCTACTTTCATTGTAAAAGAGTTGGCAACACTGGGCTGGGTTTTTCAGTTGGATAATATTTAAAAGTGTACTCTTGTTAGTTTCTCAAGATTACTAAAGTTAGCTATAAGGCCTTGTGGCAACAGGATTTAAAATGGCCATAATTTTGCTTAATACCAGTGGAATCGCCAGAATCTGTAGATTAACTCATGGGGGTGAAGTAAATCTGCATGAATTTTTCAGATCAAATTTGGTAAACTTTGAGCAGCAAATTTGCACTGTTGACCTGCAGCAATTTGTCTTGACTTTGAGGTGATAGAGAGCCAGTGAGTCCAAGATGGAGGAAACTAACAGTTTATTAGTTGTGTTGCACCAACCACTTGTATTTCAATGTCCACTCTCTATTAACAATGGAGCCAGATCCCCAGTGTGTTTTTTAATACTACCTCTGGGGGGTGCCAAAGTCAAAAATGTTGAAATTGTTCACATATTGGCTTTAGATCTGTTTTCCCCAAAGAGAGAAGATTCATTGAATGAAATTGAGAAGCACTAACTAAAATGCAATTTTGTAGTTTTACATCCTACCTATTTTCACATTTTAACATGTTTAGTTAGTTTAGTTTTGTATGAATATGGTCTGTTTGATTTATAATAGTCTGTAAATGATTAAAGTGTATTCGTAATAATGCTGATTCACTTTTTGACATACATATTTAAATCCACTCTAATGTAATTGCTCTAGTGTGAAGTTAGTGGTTGGTCTTCCTGGAAGTTAAAGGCTGCAGTTGTTTTCAATACTAAACCACATGTTGCAGCCTGGGGGACGACTGTGGCAGTCTTGGAATTACAATAGGAAAGCATGAGGTTTGTTTCACAAGCAAGAATAAGAACAAAAGAGTTTTAAAGGCCAGAAGTGTCGTGAATTTATCGAATACTTTCAAACCACGTGTTGTCGTTTGTGTTATTTTCTTTTTTATAGTATAACCTGTTCATATCAGTTGTTTTGTATTTCATGTGAATAAAATCACTTTGAATGATCTTATCCGACATAGTATAACAGCAGAACAAGCTTAAAACAGACAGCTCTTAGAGTGAAGACAGGGCAGACATTCAGTCCATTACAGTTAGCTTTGCAGGCCTATTTATCAGCAGGCACGACCACATAGAAAAAACCCTGAGACTTTCCCTGAATGTCAGACAGCTCAGCAACAGTGTGATTAATGGAGCCGGCCATAAGGCATATACATCAAACGGACATGGAAAATGTCTGACTAGTTCTGCAACCGGCTGAGCTCTGACACATCATGTCAGTGTCTCAGTTTTTACTGTGTTTTCGTGGGCTGCACCGTTGACTTGTTGGTTAGGGTTATAGGCAACTAAAACACATTGGAATAAGGAAAGGATAAGATCCTAGTCACTGTTGATAAAATGGCAAAACCACCTACCTTAATAAAAGACACACTCGTGCACTGGCATTGAATGTTGGCATTAGGTGTAAATCATTTAACTATGGATTGATCCAATATGACACAGATTCTGAGGATACTGAACAGGATACCCAAATAAAGGAATGCACTATAACGTGTTGCTCTTTTCAAAAGCAGCACATTTATCATTTGATTAATTGATAAATTTGATTAATTGTCGGGTAAATCCAGCATGGCTACTAACCCAACAATCCCTGCTTCACTCACAGTAGTCTGGAAAGGCTCCGTTACTGGAATCAGCGCTCAATAGATGATTAACAGTTCTCTCCTTGGCTCAGATACAGTATCAAGTCTTTGCACCTCTCACTGGATAACTTGTGATGTGTCTTTGTTTCTGATTTCCAAATTTCAAATTCTGAGATGTGGCAAGTCAAAATGTGGACGGACTTCTTCAGCTTTCAAATATCTCGTTTGAACAGTTGTTACTACCATTCTTTCATCTCTCATGGCACATATCTGATGGGGCTTAAATGATTCTCAACAGCTTCCTCCACAGACTCGGTTTAGCTTTGTAAAGGCAAATGTTTTCGTTGCACTATAGTTGTAAAATCACTTTCCTGACGGAACCCCGAAACTGGCGTTACCATTGCGTCGTTATCAACAATCAAGATGTATGAAGGAATCAAAACAATCTAAAAAAGCTACACTTGTATCTTTATATTGAGTTAACTCAATAATACATCAAATACGGGTGCAGATTATTCTAATATGTATACCTGATCTCACAAACCACCTTTAAAGCAATAGGTCAAATAGGGAGCAGCAAAGCATGTGGAGTGTATTTCCTATTGCTGACTCCTATTGTACCACCAGGAGACTGTAAAACTGATGTCTTAAGGCCTTTATGCACCAGGGGCGTTTTTTTTCGTGTGATTAATTTGCACATCAATACATGTTTTTCTGTTGTTTTTGTCATTTTACACAGAATATTTTCGTATTTTTTTCAGGAGGTTGATTTTTCTGAGCTTATGCAATGTTAATAAAGGCATCAACCAATCACGTTGTGTTGAATGGACATATGCAAAATTTGCACTGTAGTGTACAACAACACGGAAGCTCTGTAGTCCGAACAAGACGGCAAAATGTGTTATTCCTTTCAACCGTAACAATGGCAAAGCACACAAGATCCACTCCTTCCGTTTGTACCTTTCACAATAAAAGCCCTTTACATATACACTGCGTAACTGTTTACCAGAGGGAACTCAATATCATTTAGAGCATGTTGCTAAAAGGAAACTCAATAAAATAGCTTACAGTAGCTCTTCCCACACACTTTTATTGAAAAAGTGTTGCTACGTCGTATGAATAGTTTTGATGCAAAATATTTGCAGGCGATTATTTTGCATGTCCTTGTTTTCAGCCCCCCCCTTGTGTAACGACCTTAATACTGTACATCGTTGGTATAGCAATGGATGTGGAATAAAGCAAGTTCTTTATTTCTATGAAAAAAAAAGTCACTTGAGTAAAGCCGTGACATCAGGACAAATCAGGTATCAATATGTATTTCAGAGACACATTTGAACAATAGTTATCAAGCTCAATAACATTGAAAGGATATGAAACAGGCTTTCAGTGAAAAATGCAGGATGGATTGCATCAATCGGAGAGTAAACATAATGCTGAAGAGAAGTAAAAAGAGAAGAAAGGAGGCTTACTGTGAGAAGAGGAGGAACATATTAGAGATTAGGGTGGATGGTAAAAAAGAGAGGGCTGGTGGAACCAAGGGTGGACTGAGAAGTCATGTACAGCACATTAGTCACACCTCCAGTGAGCCATAGCGACACACACTTAGTGCTGTGACATATACTATGTTAGGGCAACAGACAGTCACCTCAGGGAGAGACCACCACTGCACCAAAAAAAAAGGTTTAACACTGTATAGGGAGCTTGGCACTCCTGTTTTGTATGCAATGCCGCTGTGAGAAACCAAACTGTCTCAACCCGTGATTTGTATGAAAAGTATTTGATGCATAGGCATCAGCACAGGCAGACCGTCTTGTCTGATGCGTTTTTCTATTCATTTATGAGCTTTGTGGTGGAAAATTACGTAAAATATGAATCTGATCTCTTGTGGTGTTTGTCATTCAAAAATGAGATGCACACAATTACTAAATGACATGCTTTGTATCTTGTAAACTTGTTGATATTCCTCTCAGCAGTGGAACTGTCAAGTCATTAGTTTGAATGTATTCAAACACAACCTAATCAAAAACTACACTGTAGAACTGACAAAGCATTTCATGACAGTCTCCCGTTACCATTGGGAATTTTGAAGATAATTACAGATCAAATATCATTTTTTCTTCTTCTTTTTTGAAGAAAAAGTGGCAGCCCTGAATGCAAGACATCTTTCAAGCATTTGACTCATCATCTAATCTGGAATGCTCTTTGTCTTGATGAATTCAGACTGTATTTAAATGTTTTGAGTGATTGGACACTCATGGCCTTATAAACGGTTTTAGAAATACCAAAAAGAAGGCCAAACTGAGCCAAAATGGCCTCCATGGTGGGTACGGACATCAGTACACTGTCAATCCAATGAACGGGTGAGATCAATGGTGGTGATTCCAAAAACTAATGAAAAAAGTTGAGTTGCAACCTCAGTCTAGTATTCAGATATTTCAAGTAAACAAATTTCACTCAGAGATCATCAAACGCAGTTACAACAGACACCATTAGATCAATACTAAATAAGACAAATGGCATGCTAAAATAATAAACTTTTAAATACAAACAGCTGGTATTATTACATGTTTCTACATCACCTCTTGCTGTGGTGGTGGTGGTGGTGGTGAGGACCAGCAGGGTTTTTGTGAGAACTACAATTCTGCGGAACATGTCATTACATTTTAAATATAAGGCATTAAGTGGCTGCATCCAGAGCTCTGTTGCATCGACTGTGTCTTTAGCTTCAGGCTAACAACCATACGAGTCACAAGCTGACTGTCTGCATACTAAAGTACTCAAGGACAGCGTTGAGTGAAACATAAAATTTACATCAACTTGCCTTGGGCAGTATAATGCTATGAGCACGCTTTGGTATGCTTTTGAGTTGTGTATAAATATATATTTGTCACAGTGTATGTGCCACAGGCTTTGCTGGCAGACTCTCTGGTCTTTGATATGCCTGCCATTCACCGGGGAAGAACTTTAATATTCCAAAAGTAGTACCAACACACACACACACACCTACACACACAGGCACAAACATGTGATCATGTGCACAAGCAGGCAGTTGGTGGTGGGTGGCCCGTTCATACGCTGCATCTAGCTGCAGCAGTGACGGCGTCCCACAGGGCCAGACAGGGAGAGAATTACATTCTCTAGAAACATAGTAACAAACAGAAATCAATGTCTCAGCATCAAGTTTATAAGCAATTCGGCCATTTTTGTTTCACAAAAAAAAAAAACATGCAGTGGATTAACTTAAAACATTCACTGCAGCTGAAATAATGCTGTTCTCATACACTGTTTGTAGCTTTAACGATAGTAACACAGTAATTTGTATATATCCCGCAAGATTTGTGTGCTATTAGCGAGTGGGTAGAATACATTAGAAAGTTGTCCAGTATATATCTATATGTATACACATGTATTTGGAGGAGGAACCTAGCCTGTAACGTTGCACCGAAGAGAAATTATTTGCATACCAAGTTATCTGTGGTCATGTACAGAATGTCAAATACCATGACACAGAGTTTTGAGTTTTAAAATGGGCCCTATAAACACGAGCATTCTTTGGTCGGTCCATTAGTCAACAGATTTATTCGCGTGCAGCATAGACGCCGCCAGTTTTACGGTTAAAAACAGTAACAGAAGTTGTAGGTGTCCTTCAATCAATTTAAAATACATGCTTGTGTGTATTTATACCTACACCAACCATTTATGTAAGTTACTACGAGTATCCACGGACGCGTTCGGCTTAAAGTCACCAATTAACACGGCCACTCATTAATCCGAAACTGATCCTGTTGGAATTCTGATGGATGGGTCCAAAAACCCCAGACTCTCATCCAGGAGACTGCTGTCCGTGTCTTTTGTGAAACAAGAGGTCAACGTTGATGTATTTGTCAAGTAACGCCACTTCCGTAGTTATTTTAAACCACACCAAAATCTTTTCCTACACCTCACCAAGTAGGTTTGTTTCCATTTGGCTTGCAGCCAGCAGTTCACTTGGCTGGTCTGAAGTGAAACAAGGAGACAAGCGGAGCGTGCTAGTGGAAACATTCAGCTGTCTATATCACACACACACACACACACACACTGTGAAATGCTCTCGTATTTCTCACACACAATGCTCTGCCTAATTAGGGTTGTAATGTGAACAAAGGCAGCAGTCCTATCTGCCACAGCAGACCTCAGAGCGCTCAAGTTCAGACAGGAAACCTCTTTGCACAGTCCTTCATTTGTCTCTCTCTCTCTCTTACACTTACACAAAACAGTGCAGATGGTTCACAGACAAAACACACAATCACGCACGGTAACAGACAGTCAGACACTAACGTGGTGCCGACGTCGATGTCACCTCTAAATATGTTACAGCCCGTTCACACACAGATTGGTCGCAACCATCATAACACCCGTCTTCGGCTCTTGCGAGACTCATTGCATTTTCTGGGGTGCACAATTTGGGCGTTTTGTGCACACTAAGCTAGTGCTTTTCTCACTTAAAACAGCTGTAGGAAAACGCTCTTCAGAGTAGATATAATCTGAAAGTGGCAGCCTCAAGTTCAGGTGTGTACAAAGTTATGACAGAAGCCTGCTAAACCCTATAAAGTTAAGAAGACAAAGTCCTGTCTCCAACTCTCTGTGATCACTCTATTTAAATGTCAACACGGCCGATCACAAGACACAGCTGTCGTTAACATAATCATTTTTTTGTTTTGTTTTGAGAGACAATGGCGTGATTTTGCAATGGTTCCATGAGACTCAAACAAATCATTATTTCATGGGCTTTCAGTTGGGTATAAATATGTAAAGAAGAGCTACGAAATCGCATTTAACACAGTGTGGGAGATCACAAAGAGCAGGAGTATTCAGACTGGACAGCCTGCTCTCCTAAAGATTACGTTCCCACACAACGACGCTGCATAGTCAATTACTTTTTAAAGGGAAACTTTCTGCTGGATTACGTTTGTTTTTTTTATGTATAAAAGACGTGTGTCCAATCATCGTTCGAGGAACTACTGTTTAGATTTTCACCCAAAAAGGTGCATTCATTTTGATATACCCCTGATGATGAAGAGATTGAAATATAGCTCAGTAACTATAGTATAGTGACTTAATATTGTGTTTTATCTTGGAACTGCTTGTGTGTCAGTGGATGCCAAGAAATGATTTTCAATGCAATATCACTTTGTTTATTTGATGTATTGTAAGATGTTCCCACACCGTATGGAAAACCTTATGAATTTCTCATAAAACAATGGGATGGGCTTGGTTAACCGTTAGGCTCACAGACATCAGATAGGAAAACACACACACAGATAGGAAAACACACACACACACAGGCACGTCCCTGTCCTTCTGCCAGTAATGAAGCAGATAATAAGCTGCTTCACGCTCTGCTGCAGCAAAACCAAAATCAAAACACTGTTGATTTAAGAATCAAAATGTGTACACTCATGGGTTTTTCATCTTCCATGCTCCGTGGCAATGATGAGGTTGGTGCTGTGTATTAAAAGCCTGAGGAGCAGACAGTGGGTTTTCTAGGCGGCGTTGAGAATCCATTCCTCGTGCCTGCCTCCTCATTTCAGCTCTCTGTGTTTCCAAGAAATGATTCTCTGACTTTGACACTGATGTCGTCACCAAAAGAGTTTTTGGATATTTTCTGAACTTGTGAAAGAAAGAAAAAACAACAACATGCAAACACCTTGGTTTTGGAAAGACACCGTAAAAACCTATGAAATGAAGTAAACATGGGATCTGAGAATGTAGTTGTATCTGTAGTGGTAATTCTGTGATATTAGGACCAGATGTGTGTTTCCACAGCAGTTCCAAAGTTCATTTATGTGTTCAAATCCAGCATTATGCTCAAACATGAGAGAAACCTACTCATTTCCTTAAGTCCACATAAAAGCTTTTATTCCGTATTGATTTTCCTCATCAAATCAATGACACAAAGATGTCTATGATCACAAGAAGGATCTTCAGCTTCAAGCTACAATTCAAAGAGTCTGTTGCTCAATAACAAGGCAACATGTTCCGACATTTTGAAGTGTAATAAACTGTTTTTGAAACAGTGTTGTTCCTGACTTTGCTATTTGAAACACAACTTCCTTAATCAATTTGTAGTTGTTGTTTTTTTCATGTACATACGTTACAATAATGCCCAATTTCTCCTCTTGAGGGAGCAGTACACTGTATACATTTTGACCATTCTGTGTACTTGTATACTTAAGTTAACTAGATCACTACAACACTTTGATTAAAATAACTTTAAAAACATGTATCATATATTTGTAAATGTATGTGTTCTTCTTTGGAGGAGGTTGAACTGGTGGCCAAGAAAAATACATGTCGACTTTCTTTAGAAAACGTCTACAATATGGATGTCAGACATTTTAAAAACACAAGGATCCCTGCTGTACATGCTCTTCTCTCGGTGACAAAACAGAGTGTCCAAAAACACTTGGATGTTCCTTTCATTCACCCCATTCGATATGAACAACAATCCATGCTTGTACTCACTTGTTCTCATGTTGCAGCAAGAGACAATTCAAAGAGAAGAAACACATTTGAAAACAACAGACTCTCAGACCAGGCATCAACAAATGTCTTCTGTTGGATCTAAGTAGCTGTTGATGTTGGCTTAGCAGCCCACCAGGCCTGTACAACTGTTGCAGACACATTTATATATTTTGTCCTTGCATGTTTTTTTGTCTGTTGGTTTCTGTTTTATTCCTGAGATGTTTGTGTTGCTACAGAGGTTCTTGCATGTTGATATATTTGAGAAGCATCCTCCTGAACATATTTTCTATAAATGTTATCAATGCAATGTCCTGTTTCTTTTGAAAAAAAAAAAATCTTTTTGAAATCATCCAGTGCAGAATGTTATATATTTTAATATATTTATAGTTAATTATCCACTGCTCCGAGTATGAAATCAAATGTCATATATGGCAAAATGTTTTTTTCTGAGAAAAGTGTGATATAACCATGGATGTTATAAGGTAAACAAAAGAAAAACCTGCAACCCCAGGTTGTAATCAAGGATAAGAATTGCAAACAAATGCAAAGAATAGGGAGCAGCATGGGGTTAACGCAAATTAATAAGAATTATTTTTTGAACAAGGGGCACCTTTGCAGGCGAGTCTGGCCACAATGATTGTTTGATCTGGCCTTGATTATTATTCACTTTACAGACAAGTATTTCAACTTAATCATCATGAGTCATCTTTTCCTTCTTACCCACTGAATTTCATAACCAAGAAAGAGGAAGAAAATAGAAGCAGCATAACTTGGCAAACAACGCCTTGGTATCAATCGTCATTATGAAGTATACTAATTATAGAAAGCA